>NC_081407.1:388093809-388271309 GCF_030272615.1 Cryptomeria japonica
CGTCAAGGTCTTTTTGTTGAGTCAACAATCTTACAACCGTATATTCTTGGTTATTGGAGATTGTGGGATGTATCATACCATCTCAACCATCTCCTATATATTTGTGAGAATGAGTGTTTGCTAGTATAAGATGATCCCTAGTTTGCAAGGTTGTTGTTGTGACTTGGTCATATTTTTAGTAAATTATTCTTCTTGTGCTTCATGTTTTGGTGTACTTTTACCATGTGTGGTCATGGCTTGGTACTTTATTGGTGCATTCTAATTTTCATCATGGTATGTGATTTTCTTGTGTATGAGTGTGCAATTGTGACATATGAGTGTTGCAATTACATTGAAAAAATTGTTGTTCCATGTTTTGTCTACTAATGTCTTAATGTAAAAGTTGGGGATATTGGCAATTGACACTCATCCGGTGATTTTTGGTTTAGGGTTGTCATTGATGGAAACTCTTCATGGAGATTCATTCTGGTGGTCGTGATTCTTTCTATCCAGAAGTAGGTGTTATCTGGTAGCGTGCTAACTGATATTCTAGGAAGAATATAGCATTTTTGGGTCTAGATGCTTTTCAGTGATTGTGGTGCATTGAATCATGTTCTTGTTGATTGGGCCAACTTAGATACATCATTTTATCATCATTTTGATGATCCACATTTATCTTTTTGGATCCAGTCAAGCTGACATATATCTACACGTTACACCTTCAAGCCGACATGATGTATGACTTATTTTTGGTGGATGATGCGAATTAATGCGAGCGAGAGGTGATTGAGAATTGGATTTGGCATAGTTTCACGTGCGTATTCTTGATCTGGTAGCTGACTGAGACAATGTATAGGGCAGAACACAGAAGGTGATCCAGTCAGTGTTTTTGCACTTAACCAGAACTCATCCAAACATAATAGTTGCTATTTCTGAGTTCATGCATTGTAATTCATCATTGTAACACCTGTGTAAGTTAGTGAGACTTCCCTTAGGTTTGTAGCCTTTCGGGTTATTGTAATTGAGCAGTGAGCTCTAGGTAGTGTGTCTGAATGCCTATGCATTTCCCATTTGTAATGTTGTTTTTCTACTGGCCATAGTGGAATAATATTGTGGGTTCAAATCTCATTGTGGTTTTTCTCATTTGGGTTTCCATGTATAAATACCGGTGTTATAATCTTGTGGTTGTTTGTTATTTGTTTTTGCATTTAAGTTTTAAGTGTATGCTTCTGGTGGTTAAAAGTTAAGTTTGAAAATCTGTCAATCTGTAGATGACTGATTCACCCCCCCTCTCAGTGATCCCCAATTCCAACAGGGGCATGACATCTTATGTCACAGTAGATTCTATGTAGTGTACTTTTCCTCATGTTTTCTCAACAACAAAAAATTCTTCATTGTGGACCTATATGAAATATCCCTATGTGGGATTCATTTTCATTACTTTAAAGTGATAACCTAATATTATTCTTTAATTTTTAGCCTTTTGGATCCACTTAAACAAACATTTTTTAAAAAATCACCACATTTGTCAATTGAAACAAGCAGTTGATTAAGAATTCAAAGATGATGTAAATTTTTTGTGACATCTTATTATTGGGAAAATGGTGTCTCAACCTTGCATTTACATGAGGTTACTATTTATAGTAAGTTTTCATTTGAGCATAAAATTGTGCTAAATTCTCCTTGAAGCTTCTGGTTGGCTAGATAAGCATTCCGGTAAAGTTACATCGCAAGATCACAACTAGTTTTGATGATATTAAATTTTTCATTTTGGAAGGGTCCAATGAAATGTTTAAATTTAATTTTGAGGACTTTAGAGGCCCTGAAACACCCTGAAAAGTGAGCGTAAATGGTGTAGTGGTTTTCTATGCAATAAAGCACTTTGCGAGCTTTTCGACGCTTCAAACGGTTCGTCAATAGGACACACGGTTCTCAAGTTATGGCCTCCGGAAATTTGTACTCCTGAAATAGGAAATATGAAATACATCGGACACATAAATGAGTTGTAAAAAGGGAGGGACACGTCATAGGGAATTTAGAAGGGAGATAAGGTTGGCTACACCTTATTAGGTGGTTTTAGCCCATGGTTTTGTAATACCATTTGACGGTTTCTTGTATTGAATCTCCTATATATGAGGTGTGTGAGATAGAGGTTGTGTGTAAGAGTCTTATAACTATTGAGTTACCTTCGAGTCTTCGATTAGTGGTACTTCTATGAAGAGGTTGCTCTGCAAGTATATTGTAATCTATTTTTTATTGCGGAATAATATAATGGGCGGCTTTTGGAGTGGGGTTTTTCTCCCGAAAGGGTTTCCACACGTAAATCACTATGTTATGGTTTGAATGTTATTATATCTATTTTTGTTTTTTTGTAATTGTTGTGACGATCTGTAAAAAATTTTACATTACCCTCCTCTCAAGGTTAGTGAAGGAAGTTGTTTTGCTACTTAACTTCCTCACACTTATATTGAAATATAATTAATTCTAGAAAGGAATCATAAAATATTTATATTATATTTGATTAATTTTCAATAAAGTAATGATTAGAATTTTATAGTTTTTTAATTAGCAACATTTCTCTAAAACATTGAAACATGACTTGAGCTAGAAATAAAATGTCTTTTCCTTGTTAGACATGGATTCTTGAAGATCCTTGACATTACAATTTAGGGGTTAATTTTTATAATTTTATTGAATACATTTTATTATTGATTTTTAGTTGATAGTAACTATAATTTATACATATTTTCTTATAATTTGTTTTAGATTAAGGCAAAAACGGGTTTTGAAGGGACCCGAAACCCTTTACAAAAGAAGATCTGTTTAGACTTAACAAGGCATTAAGCCCAAACCGATCACAACAACAAAACAACCCCATATAAGACAAATACAATGTAATACCGATGGGGCAGAGACAAAGCGAACCAGGGAAAGAGTTCCTAAAAACAAAGACATGGGTTTTAACAGAAGGCTCCCACAACCTGAACCAAAACTAGAGAAAGACTAGAAAATCCAGCCAAAGCTCCCCCAACCAAAAACCATCAAGATTTACACTTTGCACTACTCTTGTGGGAACGAAGAGTCATATCAAAAGAGGGTTTTGAAGGCTTAGCATTCTTTCCCTTAACAGTAGTCCAACCCTCCTCCACCTGAGCTGCCTTGTCATGCCAAGCCAGTGAAAGTCCACCATCGAGCGGAGAAGGAGAACCAGTAGAAAGAGTAAACACCCTATCAGAGGAATCAAAAGCTTTCCTCCCAACATTAGAAGATTCTTCAGGATTGATAGTAGGAACGCTATCACAAGACAAAGTAACATGGTGCACAATCCCACTCACTTTTTGGGAAACACCATGTACAACCTTCTTTGCATCAACATTCCCTCCCTTTGAAATATCCAAAGATGTCGCGTCAACATTCACCGGAGGGGATGTCACAACACCTTGTGAATTTGAAGCAACCACTTGAGAAAAACTCCTAGGTTGCTCATATTTTTTCTCAATCTTATAGTGTTGTTCAGAAGCCCCTTTCCACCATGAAGTCGCCATAGTCTTTTTCTCTAATCCACATTGTACAGCCACATCACCTATTTTAAAACATCTTCTACACTGAAAAGGTAACCCCTCATAGTCCAAAGATTGAACCCAACAACTCTTAGAAGATTTGAGCACAATCTCAACAGGCAGCCCTTTTGAGACATCCATATCAACCAGAATACGGGCAAAAGTGGAGTGAAGAATATCAGAAGATTCATCATCCACCATCAAAAAATCACCAAGGGCATCGCCCACTTCCTCAAAAAGAGGATCAACCCAAAGATGAAGGGGAAGATTAGGCAGCCAAACCCAAATCAGTATCTTGTTAAAAGATTCAGAAGAGGGATTAAAATCCTCATGCCAAGGTTTAATCATCAACATGAATTTGTCCTCCCAGCTAAAATAATGATCACATAAAATAATGTCTCTGTCCTTAGCAATTTCAAACTTAGCTATGAAAAACCCTTTAGCCATAGGATAGATCTGAACTTTACCAGTAATGAGAGGCTCCCAATGTTCTGAGATCCAGGCATGCAATTGAGGGAGGCTAGGTAAAAAAGATCTAAACCGACAAATAACCCTATGAGTAGAAAAAATAGAAATGTGGTAGTCTATTTCCTCTTCCGTCTCCACTTTCAGCTTAATAGTGATAGAATTAGAGATAGGAATAAACCCTCTGTCCAACTTATGTATCTTCAACCCTTGCTGAAAACATACTTTCGAATCCAACCACCTCTACCCAACAGATACAGTCGTATCAGAGGCACAGGGTTGGGACGAATCAAGATTCACAACCACACCCAGAGGGGGGGAAGCATGCAATCTTTCCACATCGGAGGATAAGCCACCAAGATTCACAGCAGGACTGACAGGGGCAGAGGGACTCAAAGCGCCAGACGTAGAATTTGAAATCACCCCAAGGGCGAGATTACTCAAAGCAACCATTAAAGAATTGGCTAGATCATTCCTCTTTAACACCATCAGTGGGAAGCTTGCAAGATTCCTCCCCTCTGGATGTGGCTGCGAATCTTGATTCGTCCCGACCCTATGCCTCTGGTGCGGCTCTGTCTGCTGGGTAGAGGCGGTTGGATTCGAAAGCACGTTTTCAGCAAGGGTTGAAAAGACATAAGTTTGATAGAGGGTTTATTCTCGTCTCTAATGCTATCAATATTAAGCTGAAAGCAGAGACGGAAGAGGAAATAAACTACAATGTTTCTATTTTTTCTACTCATGGTGTTATCTATCGATTTAGATGTTTTTGGCCTAGCCAATTCTCAGTTGCATGCCTAGATCTCAGAACATTGGGAGCCTCTCATTACTGATAAAGTTCAGATCTATCCTATGGCTAAAGGGTTTTTCATAGCTAAGTGTGAAACTGCTAAGGACATAGACATTATTTTATGTGATTATTATTTTTTTATAATTTGTTACTTTTTACATTTTACCCAAATTAAAAAAATTCATTGAAATAAGAATATTGATAAGAGAGTCGTTCATTTGTTATTTTACCCTGAGTCTCAAATTAATGATATTATTTTTTGTAATGATTCTTAGTTGATTAAAAACTAGAAAAAATATAATAATAAAATATAATATAATAAAGTTACATTTAGAAAAAGTTTTACTACGAGGGCTATTTGTAAAATTTATGGTGTGATGAATTTCTATTAATATACATGGAAGTGATAAGTTTTGATCAATTAAAATTGAAGGTATATTAGAACAAACCTTCATTTATACATTAATGCTAAATAAATGTTAGAATAATTAATTTGTCAATACTACTTGTTGGAGTTAATCTCTCAACCCCACAATGCTCGAAGATCATCTGCAATCAAACACTTATGACACAGAGAAATAACTAGACTATGGAGGCTAAATTGATCCAAAAAGTCAAATCATATTGATTAAACAAACATCTTGAATGAGTAGTAATGATATAATGAAGAAGCTAAGACCTCCCATTAAGTGCAACTTATGGAGAAGCTAAAATCTCTAAATGTGAATGCATAAAATGTTGAGGATGGGTCTTGGCAACTAAGACTTGATGAGGTACCCATATTCAATAAAAAATTTACTCATAATCAGAGTAAAGGAGAAAACCTCATGGGAAAAAATAACCATCCAAAAGAGAGAAAGACGTGGAGGAATGAGAAGAATTCAAAAACAATGTCTCAAAAAGAATAGGAACATGAAAAACATCATTGAAGCACAAAAAAGTTGTCGACAATTGTCCAATGATGACTACTATAGTGCAAAAAATGTAAAAAATCCTCTTAAATCAAGATGATGATCAAGATCAAGAAAACAAAAATCTTCATGAGTGTCTCCAACGACACTTTTCAAACAAAAAAAATTATAACTAATAGTTGAAGATACATATACCACATGAATCTGCATGAGTGACCCCAATGGCACCACTGAACAAAAGCAACAAAACAAGTTGAAAATATAGGTGTCAATAGTTTGAAGAACATTCATCAACTAAGGTTGGGAGGTCGCCTCCAAAACAAGGAGCACAAGAGAATCTATATGGTAAGTGATCCATCTCATTGAAACACATGGGTAAGCAGTTGTTGCATCTACATAGTAGATAGGAATAAATACTAGATACATAGCTCACTCCAAAGTGAAACCCAAGAAACATTATGTTGGCATTTGCATGAAGATTGCATTAATGATATGTTATGTTGTCATTGACATCAATTAACCGGTAATGATATTGTTGTACTGATGTTTTCTAACTGGTAGGAAGAGCTAGTGAAAGAAACTATAACTGGTAGGAAGAATTTGTGGAGTGAACCGGTATTGCTATGTATTGGAGAGTTGAACCGGTAAACCCTACCTATTGATTTGATAAACCCTAACTGATTTTGGTGAATTGGTTATATTGACTTATGATCTGGTATTGAGCGGTAATGATTGTGACACATATGATTATTGTATGAAGAGAATTTCAAAGTGATTTTGGTACGTTGTTGAAACGGTTTTTGTCTAGGGAATGAGCAAGTATATTGCATGTAATGCAAAGCACATGATGAGTCACTGAGTTTGATGAAGCGGTGATCAATGAGCGATTGAGGTTTTCTTGATTGATGTGCAGAGATTGCTATGTAATCCAACGGTCATACTTGAACCGACTTGTTTGTAATCTCTATGAGAGAATTAGGTTTTTGTTGTGTTACTGACCTAATTGATTTGTTTATAAGGTTGATGAGTTGTTTAGTTTCAGAGTTGGCAAAATTTTAGTTGAGTGTGTGGTTGTTGAACTGGATGATGTATCTGCAGTTTGAGTAAAGGCAAATAAGAGCATGAAAAGGTTCTGAACAAGCAAATGTAGTGTTATTCAAACAGATCAAGAAACTCCGGTTATTTTATAACAATTACAGCAAATTGAAATCCCCTAACTGGGTAAGCTCTAACAAGCTTGGTGTTATTCAAATCCTCTAACCAGGTGATCCATTAGCTTGGATTTCAAATCCTCTACCGAGGTTACTCCTTACAGGGTATTTCTTCTAACAAGACATTATAGTCAATCCCTTAATCGGGTGGTCCCTAACAGGATCTGTTCTTAACAAGACTTTTGTAAAGCTTTAACAGGGTAGGCTCCTAAAAGGCTGAACTTCAAAAGAGTTTAGATAGTTATCTTGTGAGTCTCATCTTACCGTGGTTTTTCTCATTTGGGTTTCCACGCCAAAAAAATTGTGTCAAGTGGTGAATGTTTTTGTGGTTATGTTCTTATGGTTGATTTTCTTAACTACTTAATCCACTTTGATAAGTCATGATAATCGGAAGCATTGTGAAATGAAATTTTACTTATGTCAGTAAAAGCATTTGGATGTTTATGAGTTTGAAGTTATTTACTGTTAGTTTGTTGTAACAGTCAACTGGTTTATCTTGAGAGTTTTTATCTTGAAAGTGATATTGCATTGATAGTTCTAAGCTTACTTTAAGAGATTAATTTTGAGATTGGTGAGGTTAGTATTAGTTTTTCTATCTACTGATTCACCCCCCCCACCTCTCAATAGTTGACTGGATTCTTATTCTTTAATCATACCATCAATTGGTATCAGAGCATATAAGGTCCTCTAAGGTCTAAGCCTAACATCTTGAGGTAAAGATCTTGCAGAACATGATGAAGAAGAAAGGTTCCAAGTTTAATAGAGAGAACTATAGGATATGGAGTGATAGAACGAAAATTTATATCAAGAGTCTTGGAAATCAATACTAGGAACATGTTGTTGTTCAATATGTTGCACCTAGTGGGTCTATGACTAATGATCAGAAGAAAGAGCAACAAGAAAATAATCAAGCATTAGAGGCTATTATCAGTTCTTTGTCTGATGCAGAGTATGTAGATGTTCATGGTCTAGAGACTGCATATGATATATGGAAAAAACTTGAAGAGATTTATAGCGGTGATGAACACGTTAAGATTGCTAAAGAAGAGAGTCTAAGAGGAAAGTTTGATGACATGCGAATGGCTGAAGGTGAGAATATCCAGCAGTATGGTCAAAGGATAAAAGAGATAGTCCGTGAAATTAAGAGTGCAGGAGGTAAAGTGGAAGATGCCATAGTGATCATTAAGGTATTGAGAACCCTACTACCGGTCTACGCTATCCGAGTTGCAACCATTCAGGAGCTAAAGTCTATTGACAAAACTAAGGTGACCCTTGACTCCATCATCGGAAAGCTTACTGCTTTTGAATTAAATGGTTATGATGGTAGTGTACAGAAATCTAAATCTGCATTTAGAGCTTCTATTTCTAACCCATCTATGAGGAAAAAAAGAGATGTCAGCCACAGTTATGAATCTAGATCCAGTAGAGAAGCTGATGATGAAAATAGTTTAGTTGAGCTTGAAGCATTGTTGGCAAAGTGGTTTCCTAGAGGTACTGGTAAATATAGAGGTAAATTACCTTTGAAATGTTTTGCATGCAACAAGATTGGACACATAGCTGCTAACTATCCTAATGGTGATAATGAGCACAAACGAGATAAATTCAAGAAGTATAAGGGTAAAGGCGAAAGAGATTGTCTTATTGTTGTTGATGGGGGTATCACTGATGAGGAATCTGATGGTGATGCTAATGAAGACATTGTGTTTGTAGTCATTAAAGAGGAGATATCTGATCAGAAGGCGTTAGTATCTCGAATGGATAAATCAAATGATTGGATCATTGATAGTGGTTGTTCACATCACATGGCTGGTGACCAGAGCAAATTTCTTTCTTTGAAGGAATTTAATGGTGGAGTTGTAAGATTTGGTAATGACTCACCCTGCATGGTTAAAGTTAAGGGAACTATTTCTCTTAATGCAAAGAGCAGTGCAGATGATGTCTACTGGGTTGAAGGTTTAAAGCACAATATTTTGAGTGTGGCACAACTCAATGACAGAGGATACTCATTGGAGTTTAAGAACAATATGTGCAAAATCTATGGGAGAAAAGGTGAACTGATTGCAACCGAAAAGCAAACTAAAGGTAACATGTTTCGTCTTAATTCTAAAGTCAGCAACTGTTTAATTGCAAAGATAGATGATAGTTGGCTTTGGCATAGGAGATTTTGTCATATAAACTTTGATAATTTTACTAAAGTGAGTAAGTCCAAGACAGTGAGAGGTTTGCCTCAGTTGGACAAACCGGTTAATGCTCTATGTAAGGAATGTCAGTTGGGAAAGATGACATTCTCAACTTTCAAGAGCAAATATTTTTCAGCGGAACATCTGTCAGACTTGGTTCATACAAATCTTTGTGGACCAATAAGGACAAAATGTATTCAAGGTGAGAGATATTTTATGATCTTCACTGATGGTTGCTCAAGGATGATGTGGATCACATTTTTGAAGGATAAGACTTAAGCTTTTAGTAATTTCAAGGCACTTGGGGCCTTAGCTGAGAAGGAGAGCGGTAAGAAGATAAAGTGTCTGAGTACTGATCAAGGCGGTGAATTTACTTCTAAGGAATTCACTAGATATTGTGAAGAAAATGGTATCAAACGACAACTTTCTGCATCGAGGACACCACAACAGAATGGTATCGCAAAGAGAAACAATCGGTCAGTTGTTGAAGCTACTAGGACGATGTTGATACAAGGAGGTGTAGCGAAATTTTTTTGGAGAGAAGTTGTCAGCACAACTGTTTACACTATGAACTGGATTCTGGTAAAGAGAGGTAAGGACAAGACTCCTTATGAATACTGGTATGGAAGATCACCTAATGTTATTTATTTCAAGATATTTGGTAGCAAATGTTTTATTAAGAGAGGTGATTATGTTAGCAAATTTGAGGCTAAAAATGATGAAGGTATGTTTCTTGGTTATTCCACCAAGAGTAAGGCCTACAAGTGTTTTAACAACTGGACATAGAGAATTATTGAGAATGTTGATGTTCGAGTGGATGAATATTCTGAAGTCTCAGAGGAAACCAATTTGGAGAAAAAGGATGAAGATCCTTGCATTTTGTTTTTGGAACCAGAAACTGTGAAACCTAAAACCGGTAAAGCAAATAATCATGTACTAGTTCAACCGGAACAGACAAATTCAGAAGAAGATGATGATAATGAAGAAGATGATCTTGAAAGTAATGATCATGTTATTCCGAGATATGTGAGACTCAATCACAATCCTAAGCAGATTATTGGAGATAAGGATGTTAGAGTACTTACCAGAAGAAGAATCAGAGAGAATTCTTGCATGATCCCCACTATCGAACCCAGAACTGCTAAGGAAGCATTTGGTGATGATCATTGGGTTAAATCTATGGAGGAGGAACTAGATAAAATTGAGAAAAACAACACTTGGACCCTAGTACCCTGACCGATAAATAAAAATTTGATAGGTACTAAGTGGGTATTCAGAAACAAATTGAATGAAGATGGTGTTGTAGTTTGCAACAAAGCTAGGTTGGTTTGCAAAGGTTATGCACAAGAGGAAAGAGAATATTATGGTGAGAATTTTGAACTAGTGGCAAGATTGGAAGGTGTCAGAACTTTGCTTGCATTTGCAGCACATAAAAAATTCAAGATATACCAGATGGATGTTAAGTCAACATTTTTGAATGGGATGCTGGAAGAAGTATACATTGAGCAGCCAGATGGTTATGCTCTGACTGATGAGAAAGACATGGTATGCAGATTGCATAAGGCTTTATATGGATTAAAGCAGGCACCGAGAGCATGGTATGAAAGACTTCATACACATCTGATGAAGATAGGTTTTCTGAGAACCATTGAAGATAGCAACATATATCTCAAATCTGAAGGAGATAAATACTGGTCAACGAAGTTTTTGTAAATGATATCATATTTGGAGGTAATGATAACATGAGCAATGATTTTGCAGATGAAATGAAAAATGAGTTTGAAATGTCTCTAGTGGGAGAAATAAAAAATTTCATAGGCTTGCAAATATAACAAATGAAGAATGGTATTTTAATCACACAGTGTGAGTATGTGAAAGAGGTCTTGAAGACATTTGGTATGAGTGACTGTAAACGAGTTGGGACACCAATGGTTACAGATTGTAAGTTGTCTAAGAAAGATGAATCCACATCTGTTGATAAGAAGGAATACATATCAATGATTGGAAAATTGCACTATGTTGTTCACAGCAAACCGGATATAGCTCATGCAGTTGGGATAGTTGCTAGATTCCAGAAGAATCCTAAGGAAACACATTTGATAGCAACCAAGAGGATTTTTAGATATTTGAAAGGTATTGTTGACTATGGATTATGGTATCCATATGGAGGAAACTTTGACTTAAAAGTGTACACAGATGCAGATTGGGCAGGAAATGTTGATGACGGGAAAAGAACAACCGATGGAGCATTTTTTCTTGGAGGAAGACTAGTTTCATGGAATAGTAAGAATCAGAGTTGTACATCACAATCTATTGTTGAAGCTGAGTATGTTGCATCTTACATGAATTGTACCCAGGCTATCTAGATGAGGCACATTTTGGAAGGTTTTAAGATGAAGATTTCAGAATCTGTAAAGATCTTATGTGATAATACAAGTGCCATAAATATTTACAAGAACCCTGTTTTGCATGCACGAACCAAGCATATTGAATTGAAGTATCTTTTCTTAAGGGAAAAAGTGCAGAGTAAAGATGTGATCTTGGAGCATGTTTCTACCAAGGAGCAACTTGCAGATATCTTTACTAAACCTCTGCCTAAGACTACTTTTGAGTATCTTAGAAGTCAGTTAGGGGTTGTACCCCTTCATGAGGTCAGTTGAGCATGATGTAGATTACATCAGTCCCGAAGCTACTTGCAGAATTTTACAACATGATTGGTGTAGAAGCGGAATTATTCCACAGAGGGAGCATCAAGTTGCAGGTTGTTGATGTTGAACAGTGACATTTGACATTACATGTTTTACTTTCAATTTGGCATTGTTGTCAAATGAGAAGAAGAACTATGTGATTTATATGATTGACAGAGAGAAGGAAGACAAGTGGAAGACAAGGTGAATAATTGGTAATGTAAACCACGATTCCTATTCACAATCACAACAATCAATGGTATTTGTATTGCCATAAATGCCAAAGGGGGAGATTGTTGGCATTTGCATGAAGATTGCATTAATGATATGTTATGTTGTCATTGATGTCAATTAACCGGTAATGATATTGTTGTAATGATGTTTTGTAACTGGTAGGAAGAGCTAGTGAAGGAAACTATAACCGGTAGGAAGAATTTGTGGAGTGAATCAGTATTGCTATGTATTGGAGAGATGAACCGATAAACCCTACCTGTTGATTTGATAAACCCTAACCGATTAAGTTTGGTGAATTGGTTATATTGATTTATGATCTGATATTGAGTGATAATGATTATGACACGTATGATTATTGTATGAAGAAAATTTCAAAGTGATTTTGGCGCGTTATTGAAACGGTTTTTGTTTAGGGAATGCGCAAGTATATTGCATGTAATGCAAAGTGTGTGATGAGTTATTGAGTTCAATGAAGCGGTGATCAAGGAGCGATCGAGGTTTTCTTGATTGATGTGCAGAGATTGCTATGTAATCCAACAGTCATACTTGAACCGACTTGTTTGTAATTTCTATGAGAGAATTAGGTTTTTGTTGTGTTACCGACCTAATTGATTTGTTTACAAGGTTGATGAGTTGTTTAGTTTCAGATTGGAAAAGTTTTAGTTGAGTGTGTGGTTGTCGAACCGGATGATGTATATGCAGTTTGAGTAAAGACATATAGGAGCATGAAAAGGATTTGAACACGCAAGTGTAGTGCTATTCAAACAGATCAGCAAACTCCTGTTGTTTTCTAACAATTACAGTAGATTGAAATCCCCTAACCGGGTAAGCTCTAACAAGCTTGTTGCTATTCAAATCCTCTAACCAAGTGTTCCATTAGCTTGGATTTCAAATCCTCTACCGAGGTTACTCCTTACAGGGTATTGCTTCTAACAAGGCATTATAGTCAATCCCTTAACCGGGTGGTCCCTAACAGGATCTGTTCTTAACATGACTTTTGTAAAGCTTTAATAGGCTAGGGTCCTAACAGGGCGAACTTCAGAAGAGTTTAGATAATTATCTTGTGAGTCTCATCTCACCGTGGTTTTTCCCATTTGGGTTTCCACGTCAAAAATATTGTGTCAAGTGGTGAATGTTTTTGTGGTTATGTTCTTATGGTTGATTTTCTTAACTACTTAATCCACTTTGATAGGTCATGATAACCAGAAACATTGTAAAATGAATTTTTACTTATGTCAGTAAAAGCATTTGGATGTTTATGAGTTGAAGTTATTTACTGTTAATTTGTTGTAACAGTCAACCGGTTTATCTTGAGAGTTTTTATCTTGACAGTGATATTGCATTGATAGTTCTAAATTTACTTTGAGAGATTGATTTTGAGATTGGTGAAGTTAGTATCAATTTTTCTATCTACTGATTCACACCCCCCCTCTTAGTAGTTGACCGGATTCTTATTCTTTCATCATACCATCACATTAACACCAACATAGAAACCTCACATAATGTTGACAAGGCAGAGGCATGATAGGTCCACTAAAAGTATGCCATCATGTAGTGCATGAAGCATAAAAGCATCTAAACTTTCACAAGATAATACATGCAATTGAAAAGGGGTGTGCAAACCAAGGTAGACACGCATGAGGTAATAATCACTAAGACTTGTTGTCATAGAGGGAAAATACTTGGCAAAGATGTGATGGCAAATATAAGGCACTAATAACCCCCCATGACACTTTATAATACAAGGCAAGTACATAATATGACACAAATGATGTGTGAAATCGCCAAAAAGCATGTACACAAAAGTATATAGATAGCTATTAAGATCTTTAAGTGATCTTTCAGCATTGCAATGGTCATGAAAAATAGAGGAACTAGCCAAAAGATATAGGCCCTAGAGCGAATAAGAACATTTGACTTCAATAGGTGATAAAATGAACAAACAACTAAATCAAAGAAAACTTTTGCTCAAAAAAAAATTAGTGATATATCATTCACCAAAATTTGACACCGTGTGCCAAAGTTATACAAAAAAAAAACACTTTCTCAAAGCAAACGAGCACTAAGGGGACAAGTGTGGACCGTTCATACTATTGACATCACATGACATCATGTTCATGTCAAATATGATGAAATATTCTACTATTAATGATGAAATATTCCATGCATAAATAAAGCATTCATCAATAACTTGAAGGTTGTTTTGGTCATCAAAAAAGCAATAAAATCAAAAAATTGATGATAAAAAAGTGATATACAATCAAATCCAAAAACATCTAAGATAATAACAATAAAGTTGTAAAAAAATTGAGTTGTCAAAAAAAGAAAAAATGTCAAAAAAGTCACAATTGCCACCAAATGATCATAAGGTCGCTTAAAAAAGGTGGAGATGAAGTAAAAATTCATGGGAAAACTCATCCATTGAAGGTAAAAAGGTATCATTGGAAAAATGTTGAAAAAGGTCAATCAAATAGTTAACAGAGTTGTGTTGCAATTGGAGTCCTTCCCTTAAGCAAAAAAATAGGAGATTTTTTCTATGTTCAAAAAAAATTTGAGGGATGCATGAAAATAACTAATTGCAATGGATTTACAGATAAAAAGTAATTGCAAGGTGATTAAAGAATTGACATACCAAAATACATCTCATTTGCTAAATACCACTAGAATAGTTTGCAATAAAAACTGATGAGAGAGAAATAGAATTTTGCAATGTATAACAACATACTATAGTCATGTATAGTTGTAGAATATTTGCAATTAAATCAAGAAAGCGAGAGTTGGAATCAAAGAACATAATATTTTGGCTTCTCTATATCAACACATTATCATCACATGAAGAAGGTCTTTGTAATTTCTTGTATTCTATGAGACTGCCTCTTTTCTATCATCACTACTATAAATAAATAAAAAAATCTTCAAATACGCAAAAATAGATCAAATGTAGGGACTTTTGGTTTGCATCTCAAATAAACCATTTGACTATTAAGAGATGAATTGTCAAGGTTTTGAAATGAAAAGGTTGCATTGGTGTTGTCATTGACTTTAGTTATTGACATGATTTGTAGATGCAACACACTCTTGACTTTTATTGTACTATTTTGAAATGGTGTGTGTTTGGATAAAAGATACACAGCTATTAGAGATTAGATCTCAGTTAATGCTAACTTTGAAGTGACTTGACCTAACTTGTTCTTGTCCTATTACTCACTACCAATACCATGTTGCCAAAAACAATGAAAGAAAACTGAGAGGGGGGGTGAATCAGTTTTCACCGGATCTACAAACTTAATCACAAATATAGATTTGATAAACTGCAACAATAACAAAGATAGGCAAATAGATAGCACAACACACAACACCAAGATTTTGACGTGGAAAACCCGGTTAAGGGAAAAACCATGGTGGGAACCTACCCACAATAAGATGATACTCTGCAGTAGTATGTGAAAAAATTACAATGGGGAATGCACATGCATTCAGACACATTGCCTAGAGCTCACTGCTCAAAACATAATGACCCGCAAGGCTACAACCCTCAGGGAAGTCTCACTAAATTACAATAAGATTTGGATTACAATCCGGAAGGAATGAACTATAATAATAGCATCTCCAAATGCCTGATGACAGTTCCGATTAAGCACAATTGTCTGCTCTGCAACACCAATCTCTGCTCAATCACTATTCGCACATACACCACTCTTTGATAATGCGGACACAGCCTTGATACCTAAATTACATGAAAATATCACCCATTTATACAATTCATCAATCTTGATAACAAGGTTGGCTAAACCCTCAACTCATAATATCGACCACTGAACAAATATCGACCACCGAACCAATACAATGATATACATGACATAACATGGACCTAAATAAAATATCTAAACATGCAACACCACTGAAAATCATGCCAAGGTCAAATATCCAAATGCGCAACACTACCAGAAATCACGCCAAGATCAACCGCAATGCTACACCACTAGGAAAACCGCATAACACAAAGTACATCACCGGTTCCGCAAAAAATCACACAACGATCAATGCGGATCATCAGGAAAAATAGCACACAATTAGGAAACACTAGCAAGAACGTTAGAATCATCAACAATAGCTGCACCAACAACACTTATCAAATCTTCATCGATCAACATCTGAAACTTCAAGAAATCTCAAACAACAACTGTCATGAAGAAAGATAACTTGTGGAGCACCAAATCACGAACCATCTGAAATGAAGATACACAAGACCATTCCAAACAATATCCCAAAATCTCGGCACAAGATTTGATCACACCAAAATATACCAGAGGAAATATTAAACTCTGCAAAGCACTGATCAGAAAAATAAACTGCAAAACCGGATCATCTAATATGATCAATTATGCTTCCCGAATCACCAAAACTAATACAAAAGAATATAATGATACTGCAAATACTCCATACACCAAACCATAATCCCAATAAACCAATCTGCAATCACCGAAGCAGGAATATTTTGACATCAATGACAACAACATATCCTAGCAGCAACAATGTCCAACAGTCTCCCCCTTTGCCATTGATGGCAACATATGAATGTGAAAAACAATCAATGCAAAGAAAGAAAATATCTCCAAAAAACGCCTCTTAAGATCAAGCAGATAAAACAGTTTTTCACATACTTCTCTCCCCCTTTGACAACAATGTCAAAGATCTCAAAATAAAAAACCAAACTCTCCCTCATACATAAGCAAATCATGATTCTCTCCCCCTCACACACATAACCAGACTACACCAGAGGAGTAGCACCAACTCATCAATCCGGATAGAAAGATAAGGCTCTGAGATCCACCAAATTGATGCAACACAATGCATTTAGTTCTCATTGGGAGGGGTGGATACCCCTAACTTGTCTCTCAAATAGACAAATGTATCTGCAAGCAAAGGCTTAGTGAAAATATCAGCAATTTGTTCCGTTGTAGATACATATTCTAGCTTCACTTCCTCTTCATTGACTTTTTCTCTCAAGTAATGATATTTGATTGACACATGTTTAGTTTTTTAATGTTGCATCGGATTCTTTGACATGTTAATGAGACTGGAATTATCACAGTATATAATTGTAGGCTCATCATAGATAACTCTGCTATACTTCAACATTTGCTTCATCCAAACCACTTGAGTGCAGCTACTAGCAATAGTAATGTACTTAGCTTCAGTAGTAGATAAGGATACTGAATCTTGTTTCTTACTAGCCCATGAAACCAATTTCTTACCCAAAAAGAAAGCACCATCGAATGTACTCTTCCAGTCATCAACATCACCAGCCCAATCAGCATCAGTGTAAGCACATAACATGAAATCACCATTCCTCGGATACCACAAACCATAATCCACAATCCCCTTCAAGTATCTGAATATTTTCTTCACAACAGTGACATGACTCTCTTTCGGATCAACTTGATATCTAGCAGCCATGCACACATCATGCATAATGTCTGGCCTAGTTTGAGTATGATATAGCAGTCCACCAACCATAGATTTGTACAAGCTCTGATTAGCTTTTGGAGAATCGTCATTCTTAGACAATTTGCAGCTAGTCACCATAGGAGTTCCAATTGGTTTGGAGTCATCTAACCCAAACTTCTTCAACAATTCTTTCACATATTTAGTTTGAGATATAAAAATACCTTTTCCAGTCTGTGAAATCTGCAAACCTAAGAAAAATTTCATCTTTCCTATCATAGACATCTCAAATTATTTCTGCATATCACCGACAAACTTCATGCTCAAGTTATCATCACCTCTAAAGATAATATCATCAACAAAGACTTGAACAATCAAAATGTTATCATTTTCAATCTTAAAGTACAGATTACTATCAGCAGTCCCTTTATTAAATCCCAATTTCAGCAAATACTTATCCAATCTAGCATACCAGGCTCTAGGGGCTTGTTTTAATCCATAAAGAGTTTTCTTCAATTTACATACCATGTCACCATCATCTGATAATGAAAATCCGTCAGGTTGCTCAATGTAGACTTCTTCCTCAAGATCACCATTCAAAAACACAGATTTGACATCCATCTAATATACCTTGAAATCTTTATAAGCAACATATGCAAGCAACAGTCTAACAGCTTCAAGTTTGGCTACCAAAGCAAAAGTCTCCTCATAATCAATCCCTTCTTTTTGTAAATATCCTTTGCATACCAGTCTTGCTTTATTTTTTACTTCGCCGGCTTCATTCAATTTATTCATGAATACCTATTTAGTACCAATCACATTCTTATCTTTAGGTCTAGGCACAAACTCTCATGTGTTATTCTTCTCAGTCTGATCTAATTCTTCTTCCATTGCTCTCATCTAATTTCCATCTTTGCAAGCCTCAACAACATCTTTAGGTTCAACTTTAGAAATCAAACATACCTCTTCAGCAACTAACCTTCTTCTAGTCATCACACCTTTATTTTTATTTCCAATAATCTGATTTTCTAAATGATTCGGTCTTACATACATCAAAGTCTTCTGATTATTCTGATTTTCAAGTTCTTGCACCTCTCCACCGGCAACAACAACATCCGGATTAACTATCTCTACTGAATCATTCTGCTTCAATTCCTCAGTCTGAATAGGATTCAGAACAATGTGTTGATCATCATCATATCCTCGAGCTCTGATTTCTTTCCCAAGGTTCTCATCCACCTTCACATTTGTACTCTTTACTATCTTCCTCGGTTTTTTATTGTAGCACCGGTAGGCTTTTCTCTTTGTTGAATAACCCAATAAAATTCCTTCATCACTTCTTGCATCAAACTTTCCTATGTCCTTGTCTCTTTTGATATAACACTTGCTACCAAATACTCTGAAGTATCTCACAGTAGGAACATGACCAAACCATAATTCATAAGGAGTCTTACTGGTATCACTTTTAATATATGCTCGATTGAATGTGTAAACAACGGTGCTAATAGCTTCTCTCCAATAGATTTTCGAAACATTCCCTTCAATCAGCATAGTCCTTGTAGCATCCAAGACAATCTTGTTCTTCCTTTCAACAACTCCATTCTGCTAAGGAGTTCTAGGAGCAGATAATTGTCTTCTAATCCCACGCTTCTCACAGAATGAATCAAACTCACCGAAATAAAATTCTCCACCTCTATCAGATCTCAGACATTTCACCTTCAATCTTGACTTAGTCTCAACCTTTGCTTTGAATATCTTGAATTTGTCTAATGCTTCAGATTTTTCCTTCAAAAAGACAACCTACATCATCTTGGAATAATCATCAATTAGCAAAATAAAATATATATCTCCCTGCACACTTCTAACATTTGTAGGTCCACATAGGTCAATATGCACAAAATCTAGCAATCCATCAGATGTATATTGTTTACTCTTGAAAGAAATTCTTGTTTGCTTACCCAATTAGCATTCTTTACATACCGGATTAGCAGGCTTAACAATCTTAGACAGATCTCTAACAGCTTGTGTAGAACTGATCTTAATCATAGAAGCAAAATTAATATGACACATTCTCCTATGCCACAACCAACTTTCATCAATCTAAGTAATCAAACAGTTTTTCTCACCAGCATTCAAATGAAAGATATTACCTTCAATATTAGTTACAGATGCAATCTCTATAACGGAGGCATTTAGGATCTTACATTTACCATTCTTGAATTGTAAATCATAACCTTTGTCAACCATTTGTCCAATGCTCAAAAGATTATGCTTCAAACCTTCAACATACAAGACATCATCAGTATTATGTTTACCATCAAAAGAAATAGAACCTCTACCATGGATCACACAGGCCTTCTCATCTCCAAATCTCACTATTCCACCATCATACCTTTCCATACTCGCAAATTTGTTTTTATCACCGTTCATATGATGTGAACAACCACTGTCTATTACCCATTCATCTTTTTCTTCAACTTTAGCAGCTAAAGTTTTCTCCTCAATAGTGCAGCTAGTGGAATCAACAGGTGCCGGTCCATCTTCCTTAATGGCAAGAAACACAACTTTATCTTCTTCTGATTCTTTATCTGTAACATCTTCATCAGCAGCATAATAGTAGTTCTTCTGATTTTTATACTTTTGGTTAGACTTGCAAGGCTTATCATACTTCTCATGCTTCTCACATCTATCATTTATGTCATGTTTATCAAATTTATCATGCCTATCATACTTAGCCATTCTCTTTGAGCACCTAGAAGCAAAATGTCTTACCTTATTGCAAGAGAAACATTTCAAGGGCAATTTTCCATCATACTTACCGACTCCTTTATGCAATCTCCAGACAATCAATGCTTCAAGCTCATCTGATTCTCTTTCTTGCCCTTCCATCTCTCTCCTTTCTCTTTCATATCTGGATATTCTGCATTCTTTAAGTTCATACTTCTGTTTTCCGGATACAGATGCTCTAAATGATGTCTCAAACTTTCCATGTGATTCACCAAATTCGCTTAGCTCAAATGCAGCAATCTTTCCAACCAACTTATCTCTTGTCACAATAGTTACACTTTGGATCTCATCAATAACAGCTACCTTATGTTTATAAGTAGGAGGCAAAGATCTCAACACCTTAGCAACAATTTCATCTTCTTCAAGAGTTCCACCGGCACATCTGATACCTAGGACAAGATCATTCACCTTAGACATAAAGATATTTATATTATCATCTTCAACATCTCATACTTCCCTTTCAAACTCTGCAACTTAGCAACTTTGACTTGTTTATCTCCTTCATACAAGGTCTCAGATTTCTCCCAGATCTCATGTGCGGTCTAAAGTTCCCATTACATTTGTCATCTCTAAATCAGTCAAGACACTCAACAATGCTTCATTCACTCTAATGTTATGTTCAGTTTCCTTGATCTCATCAACAATAACTGTTCCATTCAGAGAAGCAGAATAGGCATTCTTTGTAATCTTCAAGTAATCTTCTCCAAGACATCTCAAGTGCACTTCCATCCGGTTCTTCTATATAGCATAGTTACTTCCATCAAATCTCGAACTCTCCTTAAAGATAACACTTCCACTTCCAGTTGCCATTCCGAATCTCCTCAAGCAATTAAGCTTCTTCCAAAGGATCTAGCTCCGATACCAATTGTTGGCAACAACAATGAAGGAAAACTGAGGGGGGTGGGGGTGAATCAATTTTCACCAGATCTACAAACTTACTCACAAATACAGATTTGATAAACTACAACAATAACAAAGATGGACAGATAAATAGCACAACACCAAGATTTTGAAGTGGAAAACCCGATTAAGGGAAAAACCACTGAGAACCTACCCACAATAAGATGATACTCTACAATAGTATGTGAGAATATTACAATGGGGAATGCACATGTATTCATGCACACTGCCTAGAGCTCATTGCTCAAAAGATAATGACTCCAAATGCTACAACCCTCAGAGAAGTCTCACTGACTTACAATAAGATTCAGACTACAATCTGGAAGGAATGAACTGCAATAATAGCATCTTAAAATGTCTGATGACAGTTCCGGTTAAGCACAATTGTCTACTCTGCAACACCAATCTCTGCTCAATCACAATGTCGAAGGATGAATCACTATTCACACATACACCACTCTCTGATAATATAGACATAACTTTAACACCTAAATTACATGACAATATCACTTATTTATACAATTCATCAACCTTGATAACAAGGTCGACTAAACCCTCAACTCACAATTACAAGATTACATCACATGATACAAAGATTGACCACCAGACCAATACAATGATATACATGACATAACATGGACCTAAATCAAATATCCAAACGTGCAACACCACCAGAAATCACGCCAAGAGCAAAATCACCAAAAACTTGCACAACAATCAATGCAGATCATCAAAACAAATAGGACACCATTAAAAAACACTACCAAACACGTTAGAATTATTAGCAACAGTTGCACCAACACCACTTATCAAATCTTCATCGATCAACATCTGAAACTTCAAGAAAACCCAAACAACAACAACTGTCATGAAGAAAGATAACTTGCGGAGCACCAAATCACAAACCATCTGAAATGAAAATACACAAGACCATCTCAAACAATATCCCGAAATTTCAGCACAAGATCTGATCACACCAGAATATACCAGAGGAAATACTAAACTTTGCAACGCACTAATCAGAAAAATAAACTACAAAACCGAATGATCTTATATGATCAATTATGCTTTCTGAATCACCAAAACTAATACAAAATAATATAATGATACTACAAAAACTCCATACACCAAACCATGATCCCAATAAACCAATCTGCAATCACCAAAGCAAAAATATGTTGACATCAATGACAACAACATATCCTGGTAGCAACAATGTCCAACATACCAACCCTTAATCAAGGAACACTGAACACTAAGAGTTTTAGCTTTTTGGGAAGAAAAAAAAAGTTCAAACAATGTTGTGTGTAAACCGAAAGAGGGGTTCACACATATATATACAAAATGTGGAAGCATAAACAAAGCAAGTGACTTGTTTGATAAAATGCAAATGTACCATTTGAATTTTGAGGACATAGTCTAGTAAGTTCCCCCCATATAGATGGGCATACAAGTTGATGGAGATCATTAAACAATAGCTTCTAAAGAAAAGTTAGTGAGGTTAGACAATCATCCTCTAATAATGTTGAAGAATGTGTACACCTGCCAATTGACAAAGTTGTGCCAATAGCACTGTATTAGAACCATCATTGTTTTTTATCTAAATAAGACAAGCTACATCCATAATCTTTATTTGATGACATGAAATGTGCCATTTGAATTTTGAGGACAGAGTCTAGTAAGTTCTCCCCACATAGATAGACAAGTTGATGGAAATCATTAAACAATGGTCTCTAAAGAATAGTCAAGAACCGTTGTATTTATCTATATTAGGGCAAGCACCCACAACCTTTATTTCACTTCTAATTAATAAAAATTTGACAAAGAAGCCCTTATGTAGTGCAAAATTTGAATAAACAACAAAAAAAATCCCAAACTTTAAGATAGCAAAGATACTAGAACACTGGTTGAAGACTTGGGGCATGTAGAGAAGCATCATTGATAGTAGGGGATTAACGATATGAGCGACAATGCCCTGCACGTACAATTATGTGCTTGAAGAATTTCAATAGCCCAGTATGTACAAGACTAAGAAAATTTGAAACAGCAACATGATACCATGTTTAAGGTTACCATGTTTAAGGTTTATTTAAATTCTATTTGTTGCACTTTGAAACCATACACTAGTTTGTCTTGGCTGGTAGGTTATAGGAAGAGATTTCGTAAATGAAATTATTTTAAATATATTAAGAAACAGGCACTACAATTGGAGTTCATGTAGTCAAGCCTTTGTTATTTGATGTGCTTGAGGCATGGGATGTTTTTACACTTATTCTAAACAGAAACGTTTCACTTCAATTTGCTTTTAGAATAAAAGTTTCAGATGCTGCAAAACCATAGCTTATCATACTTCAACGTTTGTGTGCGCTACAGCTAGCACCAATTCTGTCTTGTACCTGAGGAAAGGAAGAGGATAAAATCATAAGCATAAAACAAATGTACATAGAAGATCAAATCTAAGAATTGCTGATATCATTAAGAGAAGAATATTGTGAATGGTACTCACTGTTTTTTTTATAAGATCAATTTGAACCTCTAGAGGAGCAAGAGCAAGAGACAACAATTAATACTTTTAAAATTTAGCAATGCAAAAGCATTAATCTAGAGTCAAAAGTGCTGATTGGATGTCGTGAAGTTTTTAAATTTAGTAGTGCAAAAAACGTTATTCAAAATATTACACTACTGCCTTCTTGGGGTTTTCAATTCACTCTAAATTTAAATACTTTTCTAGCTAAATGGTTGAACCTATGAATTACTGGATTTAAGCTTCTTTTATCTAGAAGAGCTTGAGTAGGCAGCGTATTGTATTCGATGTGGCAGTCGTTTACATCAGGCTGGCCTGCATATAAACAATTGACATATTGAACAAAACAAATTGTCAAGCTCCAACAACTAAACTCATCATGCTCCATGTTGCAAAAATACTTTTACTAATAATAATTACAAGTTGCATATTACAAACAATAGAATCTCAAGTTTACGATAGCAACGAAAATATTGCTCATGAGCGAGTTTTTGAAGACGACTATAGACAATTTGATGGATTAAACATTAGTTCCACGCCTTATAAACAGAGACTAAAAATTCAATATGAGCAATCATTTGAATACTTAAAGCTGTACTGCAGGTCTAAGGTACTCCTATAATTCTATTCATAATGAATTCATATTTTAGAGAATTCTAGGCTGGTCAAACTCTTGGCTGCTTACAATTTATCATGTTATAGTGCAAGTAAAACTTAAAGGTCAAGGAATGGTGAGAGGAGCAACAATTAAAGATAAACCAACAATGTAGGACTTGCTCTTCGTCACATGCAAAATAAGGCTTTTGTAAAAATTATACACTTACTTCATATTGGGGCATCTCTTGACATGAAATTAAACTTCACATTCATACCTGTGATTACTAGCACGTGGACTACATTATCAACATATTCAACCTGTGGCATAAATCAACTCAAGTTCCATTACTGTTTGACATGCTCTTTGCATTAGTTTCTAATAACCCCAAAAACTTTGTATCAGGGGACCATTGAAAATCAAATGAAAATGAAATCTTTTTTGGTATAGTTGTGCTTGCCTTCAAAGAAATGCTAGTAAAATCTAGATCTATATTGAAGACAAAAATAATGGACAAAATGTATGTTCCAACTTTTGCCTAATAGAAACTCGAACACATAAGTCAAATGAATTATTCCCATAATATATTTATCTAGGAATAGAAAGTTATATAAGCAATCTAAAGAGTTTTAGCCATCTGCTATCAGCAAACTGTTCTACGCCTAATTTACTGTTAGAATTGTTGTTGCAGAAATATCATGCCTCCATTTTAGAATAGCATTTGGACATCTTACAAAGACTAGCACGGAATGAGGTTGACGTTTTCTAGAGTGTTCTTGACAAATTATGTCTTCAGTACTATATTTTGCATAAATAAGTACCACAGCCTACTTTATTACTATTTTAATTTTTTTTGCATAAATAGGTACCAGAGTCTGCTTCATAACTATTTTCTGCATTTTGTATACGACTCTTATGTAATAATCGAATTTCAATTAACATATAATGCTTTTGTCACTCAGTCCTAGCTTCCATGGAGCTCTATAACATGATCTGCTTCGTACCCTTCAAGTTTCGAAATTGTTCAACTTCAAACACCTTATTCATGTTTCCTTCATAGATTCTACACTTGATAAGTATGTTTCACGAGAAATGGCAATAGCAGCTTTACATTCTTGAAACAGAACTTATGTGATCAAGCTAATTATACTTATGTCACAAGATTTCGTAACAATTTTTTGAAAGATTGTAATTACCCATCGAAAATAAGAATTATTTAACCCTAAAACAAAAAGAGTTGCATCAATTGGTCCTCAGCCTGTACCACAAGGATAACGCCTCAATATTTGATAGGACCATGATTTCATGGTTGGACAAAGTTCAACACTTCATTCACAATATTGACAGGTCACAATCGAACACAGAACTTACAATTTGCTAGGCCACAATTGAACACAGAACATATATCAGTTCTAAGAACACAGAACATATAGTTTGCTAGATGCCAAAAACCTTCACACTTGTATCAAGTCCAGAGTGAGGAGAATATTTATAAGTTCCCAAATCATTTCTCACTTGCAAGGAATGCAATAGAATCATCTACAGCATACAGGTTCATCTAGTCTATATTAGTGTCCTATAATATATACACAATATATACATCGTCTACTTCCCTAATTGGACAGTAGTTTCTTTGTGTTCTTCAAACAGTACAATGAGAAGAAAATTATGAACACTTTGCCAATGGCATTCATAAAAATTTTCTTCAATGTAGTCTCTATTTAAATCTGCATTTTCTGTAATGTACACTATTTAAATGTGCACTCAACTCACTGAGAAACGGATCCCAGCTGAAATTTAGGAACAGTGTATAGTTCGTTACAGTAACTCTATGCAACGGCAAGACAGATCCTCTCTAGCTTTAAGTCAGCCTTAATTACGAGAGGATACAGCTCATTTCATAATAAATATTTCGTGTTGATATACAGACCTGGCAGGCCCATTTAGGGCTTTAAGTGACTTTTGTCGGACAACGTTGTTGCAACTGTGCTGGTAGGAATGCATGCCGAAATTAATGCATGTCCACTTAGTACCATCACTGCCTGTGTTAGAACAACGGTTTTGAGGTGGAAGCATACTCAAAAAACCTCAGCAAATTAGCCTATACATATTACACTTGCCCTTGCCATATCCTTGCACGTTGCCCATCTGCAGGCCATACGTCCTATTTACATAATGCCACGTAATTGTTAAAAACATTGGAACATGCAAATATATTTCATCGCTCGGTTTCTGATCAAGAGTAATATAAAAGAACAGGAAACTCAACTTTAGGAGAGCAACAAAAATATTGCTCATGACATAGTTTTGAAGACAACTAATACCAATTTGATCGATACCATAAAAAATACTCTATTCCCCACGGAAAATGCGAAAACATCTGCTACAATTTAAACGCAAAAATAAAAAACAGAAAACATCTGCTACATTTTAAACGCAAAAATAAAAACACATCTGCTACATTTTAAACGCAAAATAAAAACAACATCAAATCTCAACTTTAAGATAGCAACGAAAATATTGCTCATAACACAGTTCTCGAAGACAACTAATAGAGAATTGAATGGATGAAACATTAGTTCCCGCCTACAGGCAGGCGGCCGAAAAGCCTTGAGATCTCATAGTAAGGTAAGATGTCTACGAGAATCATTGGTATGCAGCGAGAGAAGTCCACCATGAATTAAAGGTTCCATAAGCAATTTTAAAATAAAATACCCATTTGCAAATTAAAATCCGAACGTCAAAGATTTATTCCAGTAAAAAATAGCACGCAGACTACAAAAAGACTTGCCGGAAACAAAACAATAGTCGCCAGCAACAAATATCAGTCGCCGCGCTGGTTTACGGTACCCAGAAGAGCTAAAAATCCAAACAGAAATTCAGCAACCGTAGAAATATTAATGCAAGTAGACGCCGAGAGAGAGCGACTGTCAGCAGAGAAACATGTAAACCAGACGCTCGAAAATTAAAGGAACTCAACACTATAAAAACAAATCCTAACCCTAGTTGGGGGAAAAGATGGAATTGGAAGATCTGATGTCGGCTAGCATTTAAAACAATGCAAGGAATTACCTGAAGAGAAAAAGAAAACAAACAAGACCTAGAAGAGCCAAATAATTCCAAATACATAAAACGTCGCCCAAAGAAAATTGGACCTAGAAACTCGCAGTGGCTGCTGAAAAGTGTTTTTGAAAAACGAAAAAGTTATTGTTGAAGTTAATGAATGAAAAATGGCCTATTAAACCGCCTCGAGCAATTTCAAAATGCCGTTGCTAGCATGCAAACAAGCTACTGGCTAGAGCAAGAGGCAACCAAGAAAACAAGATAAACAGTCGCCAATTTAGGCATATGCCGCTCGCACTCTCAAAACCTTTACCCAAAAGAAAATAAAAAAACACCGCAACTAATTACAAGATACACTGATAGCGATTGGAAACCCATGTCTGAGTGAAATAGGTGTAGACTAAAAAGGATGTTGTGGCACCCAAAATCGCGTCGAGAAATAAAAATCAATGCCACCGGATTAAAACCCTAGCCAAGTAAACAAAATTGCCCAAAACTATGAATCCATCGGTCGGAGACAAAAAGAGAAATGTCGACCGGCAAATAGATCCATGAACCTCAAAAAAGAATGCTGCTCATACAAATGTGGATAAATAGCGTCCAGACGGAAATCAGTGTTCCTGGAACTCAGAAAACTTATTGAAACCAACCCTCAAATTTGCAATAACCTGACATTTTCACAGAAGCTTGAATATGTGGGAATGCCAACTTACTGCAAATTTGAGGGTTGCTTTCTGTGAGCTTTTCATTTTCTGTGAGCTTTCCATTGTTTTAATTTCAGGGTGGATGCTCCATGAGCCATATATATTCTAACCTCTTCTGTGAAGACTTATTTGAAAAGACTAGCCTACTGGGAGAAGCATTGAAATGTCCTGTTCGATCAATAAATATACAACTAAAGGATTTGAAACATGGCCTCTTTTTCCCCCTCCTAAGTCTTAATGGTCCTTTTTGGTGAGACCAAGTTGCTTCATGAAAATGGGATCTAGAATGAAGGAATGAATGAACGAATTTAATGATGTCTATGAAACTAAACAATGTAAGCATCTTGTTACCATGTCACCTTAGTGAAATTATGTTTTTTTAGCTATTCATGGTCTAGTGGATGATAAGGTGATAATGAAATTTGTTGATAGATCATAGTGATTTATTCAAATAATCATAAATGATTAATGTGTGCATTCCATTATCACGAGAATATTCTCCTTTTGCACATCCAAATGTATTATAACAAATTGAAGATGAAAGTAGGGCTCAAAAAATGGAAAGTCTTGTAGTACGCTACCCTAGGCCCACCCTCTAACATCATGTTCCCATGCAGTTGCCTAACTCTAGTTTCTGCTTAAATTTAAGCAGTTAAGTGTTCCCATGCAACTTAAAAATTGTCAAAAAAGGGATAATTGAGAATCTTTCCCTATTTTGGTGGAGCAACTATTGTTTAGGAATTAGAAATAAGCTATGGAACAAAAAGGGGGGCTGGAAATAACCGGTGGCTGCTTATTAACAAAAATGTCACATAGCTCCACAATTTTCTTTCCCTCTTTTTTTTCAGATTTTATTTCTTTTTTTTTTTTCCAAATTTTAAGTGCACAAATTAGTATTAATGCTATTAATACAAATTTTAGATGGTTTCTTAAAAATAAGCAGCGAAGATAAATATTCATGGGGTCAGCTACTTCACAAATAATCCCTAAAAATATTAAGCAGCAGCTGCTAGCCAAAATAAGCTAAGCAGCCGCATGGGAACATACCCTAATTGACCTTTGTTGATTGGTTATTTGTTCCCAAATCAAGTGACTAATACAAAATAATTACAACATTTAAAAGCCAAGTTCTTATGATGAAGATGTTGCTTCCAAATTTTAACCCCAAAATTCAAGCCACGTCAAGATAACTAAAAGACAAAATCAAGGTCTAGCAAAATAGGTGCATTAGTAGAATGAGAGCAACTTAGGTTCATAGGAGAAATGAGAAAAAAAATTACCTAAGCAATTTCCAATGCATTTCATGGAGGAAGGAAGCCAAAACTGCAAGGTTAGATTTGGAAGTGTCACTTATACCTAAACAATCAAGTGATATTTTCTTTCAAAGGATTAAAACCTAAGAATTGGAGTTATACAAAAGAGTGTAACATTTGTCAAGGCCCAAAAATCCTTTTCTAGAATATGATTTTGCTAAACTTACATATCAATCTCATTTCTTCAGAACACTCTACTATCTCCTTAACTTTTGCTCTCATTTATAGTACTAGGATATTCTAAGAAAATTTAATAGGTCTTCCGTAAGCTCCCTACCACCCTAAATAGGAATGAACTCCTTGTATGGTGAATCCCTACAAATAATGCAACAATAGACCCTTGAATGCTCCCTAACTACATTGAGATCTTATTTAAAGTTAGTTGCATTCTCCATATAATGATTTAAAGTTAGCAACATTCTCAATTAAACTAGCTTTAGGGAGTCATACCCTTGTATATTGCTTTTAAAATCCAAAATTAAAACAATTTGGTTATTCAATAGGAGGGCCATTACATTATTAGAAGCTTATAGAGATAATATTAGGCTAATAACAATAAATAAAACAAGACATAATTATCGTATTATTGTGTATGTTGAATTTGTACCTATTTCTAAACCCTAAGTATCCAACCACTAAACCTAGATCTAAAAACTAATTCAAGAAACAATCAATAGAGAACTACAAATGCATGTGGATAACATGAAATAAACAAAGTATACATACCTTCACATACAAAAAAGGCTTGTCTCCATTGTTCTCCTATCCTCCATGATCTTGTATTTGATGGTGTTTGCTCTCATATTTGTATGCACTTACACAAGAGCTCAAAGAGGAATGGATGTGGTTGTGATGTTGTATTCTCTAAATAGATTTTGGCAAAGTATAGGTATGTTCAAGCTATGTGTGTTGTAGAATGAGAGGAGAAAGCCTCTTTTATAGAGATCACCATAAAAATGGAGGGTTTAGATTAAGAGGTTAAATTATGAATGGCCAAGATCACATAGTTAAAAGAGACTCGATGAGATTTGAGGGTAGGTAGAGATAAAGGGATGAGATTTACTAGTAGGTAAGAGTGCATAGGATTAAGAGGTTAATTTGAAATGGAGAGATGAGATTAAGAAGTGGGTTGACTTTTAGATTCAATGAATGTGGACATGGGAGAAAGGACAAAGGTGAATGAAGAGCATTCTGACTCTTGTTACATGACTATGAATTTAGATTATGATCCATGTGAACAAGTTGGATGATGGCGATTAAAGAGGAAAAAGATAAATGAATTAATATTTATTTAATTAATAGAGGAAAAGGGTTGGATAAATTAAATAAATAGAAATCTTTATTTAATTTAGGAAAGAAGTGAGATTAGATAAATAATAAGTATTTATTTAACTTAGAAATAAAAAGGCTTAGTAAATTAATTAAATAAATAAAAATATTTATTTAATTAATAATGGAAGAGGCCAATGAACTAATAAAAAAAAAATCTATTTTATTAATAGAAGAAAATATGATAAAATAATTAAATAAATAATAAACATTTATTTAATTAAGGACATTTTTAGGTGTCTACAATTATATTTTTTACTATTGTTGGCATTGAATAGTTCCCCTAGTTTTCTCTACATTGTCATCTTCTATTTCTTCTCAAACATTAGAGCAATATACTGATCCACCTTAGATGTCAAGGATACACCAACAACATATTTGAGGAAGATGATACCACATTTATCTTTTTGATGATAGGAATTCTCATATTCTCCTAGTGCTATGATTATAAATGGTACCCATGGACTAGAGAAATGCAGGTTGATCGATAGCCATTTTTCATAATCAGGGTAGAACCCCAACTCAAGCATCAATCATCTATGTAATTGCCTATTTTGATTCCCTTGCATCTAAGAGCACCACTAAAGACATAAAAGAGATATAGTATTTACTCAATACTGATGTGAGGTGGAGAAAAAAGTGTCACCCAACACCAACTTCACAACATACAACACCACCATTGAGTTAATCCTAAACATCTTTTTTATTCTAAGCTTTGACACTTCCCCTTGGAAGTGGTTTGGTGTTTCTTTTCATGAAGGTTGATTGTTATATCCATGTCGACTACAATAAAATATGATGAAAACCCCATTCTATGACTTTATTCCTCACATTTAATGACCAGGGGTGTGAATTCATAATTTTCCTATTATCCAACATAAGTGAAAACATCCCATGTCTAACAAAACTCAAATTGAAATCTTCCTTCTACTATGAAATAACAAAAGATTTTAAACTGAGTAGGAAAGTGAGGGTAGAAGATCAAGAGCTAGACCATGTGAAATGTTAGTTGAGTTGGAAATAAACAATTCCTTGTATATTGATTGCTATGTTAGCCAACCTATCAATCACACCATTTATATTGCAGTAAATATGTCCCACCTTGAGGTGTTCAATGATGTGCAAAGCCTCCCTATAATAATTCAATACATTATTTAGCTTTTAATTCAATGTATTCTAATTACACAAAACATTCATGGTTATAAGTGGATCTCCTTTGATGTGTAAATTTTTAATTTTTAGTATATTTGAAATTTGACCGATGCCCCTTGGAATTAAACTTCATTATTTGTATCAATTATCATTTTTATTTTTTTCCAAACCCTAACCATTATAACTTCATGGTTCCTTATAATACAACCATCCCTTGAAGAACTTGGATGATTAAAATTAATCTTATCTCATGCCCCTTCTCTGAAAGGATCCACCTCACATCATCTCTGTGATCACGAGTAGGAATAACTATATAGTCTTCCCATGAATGGGGGATTATTTATAATTTTATATAAATTCATCTAAATTCCATAGTTTGATTAATATAAAAATATAATATATTTAAAGTTATTTTTTAGAATAATTGTATATTTCATTTGTCTTCTATAGATTTAAATCTCTTATTAGTTTGTATAATTTATTAGAATAACTTTTTGAAAATTTATATAGTTCCCTATTGTTGTATAATATATTTAAATATTATTTTTTTTGAAATAATGCTACTTTTTTAATTTATAAATGTATTTTTACATACATAGTTTGTAATATATAATATTGGTTCTTACACTCCTTGATATTGCATTAAACACAATATTAAGAAGATTAACCTTTCCTATCTAAGGAAGTGATGTTATAGAGGTATATATGAGGGCTATAGAGGTTGAATTTTTCTAGTGTTTATATTTTGAACTATATTTTCCATCCTTTTCCTACTAATGATTTATCATTAGGCTATAAATCCATAGTGGGGAGAATCATAAGTCAAAGGGGAAACCACTTGACTTCTAGATTTCATATACCTTTTAGGGTTTATAACTCCTTTAAATTGCCCCTACAAGTAGGCACACCATTAAATCTAGAGTTAAGGCTTTTCACATACTAGGGATAATTCATGTACCCATTTTCTTTTGAATATCACTCTCTCCCATGTATCATTCTAGTTTTTTACGCACTACTCTCCCACACATCACTTTGCTTTTGCATACCTACAATTATATTGGAACATTTGTTATATATAGTAATTTTAATATATTAAAATATTTGGTTAGATTTCGAAACTTAATAACTAGGAATTCTCGTTTTGACATAGACTCGAACCAATGAAGTTTGTTCTCAAAGGAGGTCATGTTAAATCTCTTGTATTATCTACACTTGTGAATATAACAAAATCTTTGATCAAGACATTTCTTTTGAATATTTCAAAATGTTCAAACTTGCTATTGTAATGCATGATGTTTTAGGATGGTAGGATGAATGTGTATGCTCAGCCTTCTATTTGTCATGGTGGTCCTCAACATAGGATATGATTTAGTACCTATGGTAAAATAAATAAAAATAATATCAAAAGTAAATAGATGTAAAAGGAACATGAAAGAAAGAAATGTGTGTAACTAGGTAATTTAGTTATCTCTACTATAGTTATAAACGCATGGTTGTCAATAGAACATTGCTTAAAGTGGGACAAAATATAACTTGAACATTGAGGGTATAACACTGTAATGGATGGAAATTTAGGATTCTGCAAGATATACTTTGTAAACTAGAAAATGACCTAACTTCCACACACATTACATTAAAAGGGAGAGTGAATTAATAGATCCAATCTCAATTCTATTAGGAAGAGGGTTGAATGCAAATTGGATTCAATTTGCCTTTTGTTTGAGTTGTAAATGTAATTGAAAATATGTAAATTAAATATCACATTTAGGGTAATAAGGTACAAGAATGAACAAGCAACCTCGATTGAGTATGTCGTCTAATATTGAAATGAAAACCTCGCAATAGGTACAAAATTGGATAGGGAATCTGATTGTGCACTTGTGACTACAATCTGACGATGATTTGGTAGGACTAGGGTGCCATAATGCCTTGGTCTTTTGAGGTTGAGCTATTTTCAGAGAATTTGCAACCTAAAGCAATTTGGAAGCCACATATTAAATTTGATGAAAAATGTTAAGGACTAGGGTGCTCTGGTGCCTTCGTCCAAATTATGGGATTAGGTTAGTACTAGGCTCCCAATGTTGTCCAAGGTCTTTTGGCTTCGTTGGGTACTTGTAGGTGCACACAAGAGGAAAGAAAGGGGGTTGTGGATAGGGTTTTGCCTTAGGTCAAACCCTAGGTTTGGAATTAACCCTAATTGAAATAAAAATTGAACTTGAATTGAATTGGAAAAGCTTGCCTTTTGAGGGCAAGGCTGGATCTAGAATTGAGATGCTTGAATGTACATAATTATACCTTCAATTGGTGATGCAATGTTCTTAGGATAAGTCCCCCATGTGTTGATGCAATAACATGACAAATCAAATAAAATCCATCATGAAATTATAAATAAAACATAAATGGAAGATGTCTCGATGTGTTTTTCTGCTCCTCGAATCAAATCTACCCTTGAGGAAGAAGAATTTCACTTGAATTGGATGATAATGTTAGCATGAGATAAGATTATGAAAATGAATTTATATAGGGATTTCATAATTGAAATCACCTTTCGGCTGACTTAGATTTATGATTTATTCACACAGAGAAAAAATTGAATTAGATAGGATTGCCAAATTATCCTCTCGAAATTCGAGGAAAAAAGTGCAGGATCGAGGTGGTAATTCACCCTAGTCCTGGCAACATTTTTCTAACTTTCAAGGAATGCAAGATAACAGGGTTATAATATCAATTCCATCTCAATGGCTCAAACCATAATGCATAGTGTATACACCTAAAAATGGTCTGAAGATAACTAATTAAATAATCAATTATTTAATTAATCCCCCTTTCCAATTTAACTGAATTCACTAGCAATTTGATTAATTCCCCATTCATCTACTTATCAATAAATCTAAGGATTTATTCATTAAGTTCATTTAAATAGTCCCCTTTGATTAATTAATCTAAATTGATTAATCCCCCCCATTAAATTCATTTCTTATAATCCCCTAATTTATTAAAACAAATCAATTTATGAGTTGTTGAAAGTTAATTATCCTTTTCCTATTATTTGAATTTCTAAATTCAAATGAGCACATGGCTCCTAACTTTTAACCACCTAACCTAACCACCCTCTAACCTAACGGATTCCACCTAACCCTGGGTTTAACTAACCCTATCCTATCTTGCACATCCTAACCTCCTATGGTGTGGATATTCTCCCCTTGAGACACATGGCACTTTGGCCACATGTCTCCTCTCTTGGACACTTGTCCTCTTATGAGAAAGGCTCCTTGACTCTTGTCACCATAGAGATGACAAGTGTCCCTCCATCCAAACTCTTCTCCAACCTCCTCCAATTTCACCCTTGATATCTTTAGACTCAATATTGACTGTTGATTCCTGCCACCTCACCCCTAGCCTTGGAAATCTTATAAATATCCCCCATTTTGGAGTACAAAGGATCCCATCTCATATCAATTTAGGCATTGTTACTATAAGCATATCCATTCTAGCATATCATTTAAGCATTGTTATTATAGGCAATTCCATCTTAGATCTAGCTTAATTTGATCATTTTTAGAATAATTGTTGAGTCATGTAGCTTAATCAATCTTTATTCTAGCTTAATTGCATCATCATCATAGCTTAATCATGCATATCATTAGCTTAATTAGCCTCTTGGATCAATCTAGCATAAACAATCTCATCTAGCTTGCATATCATATCATTTTAAATCCTCCCTCTAGGTGTAGTCAAGTCACTGGGATTGCTTATCCAGATCTGAGAGCAAATCCACACTCGCATCTCTTAGGAGGTGATAGGTCGCTTTGTCATGGTTTATCTTTCATTTGATTTCAATTTGCTAACCATGCTTGTAATGATCTATTAAGTGTTTGTGTTGCAGTTGCAGGTACCCTACTTCACACACACAATATTTTGGCGCCCACCGTGGGGTCGAAAATCTCATTTTTGGCCTCTTAGCATCATCAAATTTTCAATCTCGCAGGTTTATGCCCGGATCTAATTTAGAATCTCGTACAAGTACCTTTGCAGTATCGTACGAGTTTCTATGTGCACTCATACGGGTATGTGAGTATACTCATACAAATTTTTGCTTCTATGTTTTCAAAACAGATTATATTTTAGGGTTTTCATGCTTCAATTTGGCTACTACTAATGCTAACCCTAGTCTGTTTGTGAGTTTTCTAGCAGCCTAACTGGTTTTTGCAGGACGATTGTTAAATATTATGCTTGTAAAAGCTTCATTTCATCAGAACAACATGACTACTAACGTATCTATTTTCCAGGTTGCCTAAAGGAGAACTCAACCAAACTTTGTGTCTTCTTTAAGTTTTCTAGGCACACTTATTTTGCTAATGGTAAATGAACATCTTGTTTTCTATATTTGAGAAGTTATCTAAAAGGTAGGAGAGTATGCTCTTGTCCATTTGGACAATCAGAAATCCTGACCCTTGAAGCGCTTCTATGCTTGAGATTTGATTACCTTTAGCAAGCCTATCACAGTGGGAAAAAGTAATCACCCTGTGAGAATGACCCAAGTGAGTACAACTAGACCTAAGCTTTCTGACTCACTCTAAAAAATAGGCCTCTTGGGATTAAAGTCTCGGAGGATGGGATTATTTGAGTTTTCTCATTTGAGATCTCTCATATCATACATTTAGTAGGGCCTCACGGTCTCAATCACGCTTGCATGAATACTTCTTGTTTCGGTACCTTGTTGGGCTATAGGCCTCAATCGCACTTGCGCGACTGCAAGGGGTAATTTCAAACGGAAATCCTTACTACGAACCCTAAGATAGAAGCTACCCGATTCACCTCCAAAAGGGGGATAATATTTGTGCAAGAGAGATAGTAACTCTCCCAAGACACTTGCCATATCGTGCCCCCATTAGCATTTGGAGTCGGATAATACAGTGTTGAGAATCCATTGCGTGAGACTCAATGGTCGTATTCTGATTAGCTATTGGGTGTGTACCTAAGTTTGCAAGCAAAATTTTTCTCTCTCAGCCAACTTCCTTAGGATTTAGTGTGTTGTGCTTGAGGTCACTTATCATATCACGTGTTTGTTGTGTCTTCATCCCTGAAACAAAAAATCAAACATCTAAAAAACTAGAAAACAAAAGCAAAACATCAAACTCCATTGATCAAAAATCTGTCCAAATAATTTTTGTCTCTGTTCTGTCCTAAGTCGTACGAGCTTTCTAGTTTTTCGTACGGGAAATCTAGATTATTGTCTGTTCCAGTGAGAATTGTCATATGAGTCAGTTTAACAGAGGATTTTGTGTTATCTTTTGTCGTATGGCTCTGTGAGAAAGCTCATACGAGTTTATACCTTTATCATGCGAGATTTCTAGTTTGTCGTATGGGCCTGTCTAAATTGTTGTATGGGGCTGTCTAAACTGTTGGACGAATTTCTGTCTCTGTCAATCCAGAGCTGTCTTCTTGCATGTCTTTTTCAAACTTGTCATGTTTGCTTGGTCAATTTATAGTGAGCATAAACACCTGATATCTGTCATTTTGTGCTTAGATTGTCTTCTTGGTTCACTTGGTCAAGTTATCATCTGTCAAATCGGATTCTAGGAATAGACACCTCAAGAGTTTCAAGTAGTCACCTTCAACAAGCTCAAGATCTAAACATCTCAAAGTGCATTATCACCTTCTTTGATAAACTGGTCACTCAAAACATAGTTTCTCATCAGGATCTATCATCCTCTATCACAAAACTACAACATTTGGTCAGGATAACCTTGTCCCACATTGTAGGATATATCATTCCTATTGGACTTGGTTTTATCAAAATCATCATCATTGCACTCCAAAACCGAAGATCGAAAAACTTTGCAAACTTTTAAACACTTGAATTACCTCTTCGTGTCATATCACTCTATCATATCTACATTGACAGTTGATCACTTATCGAAACAACTTTTAGACAATCGAATCCTTGCACAATATCCAACACATGTGTATGCCTGTTTTAACTAAAGTGCAGGGACAAAAGATCACAGAAATGAAAATAGAAACATTTGAAATAACTAAAGATTATAGGAGCATGGAACACAAAAACGAAATACAAGAAGAAGGGGAAATAATAGAGCAACACCTCAGAGAAATCAAACACGATCCTAAATTCGATAAATTTATGGCAAAAATATTGGAGGGAGAAAAAGAAAAATACTTCCTAATGTTAGCTAAATCTAGTGCTACACTCCCTCAAGATTTTGATGTGAGCAAATTAGGACAAAATAGAAGTGACTCTTCCCCTAATAATGAACAACGAGGATATTTTTTGTCTCAAAATTAACGACAGATCAATTCCTGATAACACAAGAACTAATGAGGAAACTTCCATTCCCAAAAAGGATGACGTAGAAATTCTCAACCATGTCAAATCTAATGAGGACAAAAGAAAGAGTCGAGATGATACAAGAAGAGATCAAGATCATACTAGAATGCACACTCAAGGTTATACAAGGACGAATCATGTTGATAATCCTATCACAACTCTTACACAACAAATACAAACGCTGCAAACACAAATTCAAGATATGCAGAGAGGAACTGTTAGAAGATACTCGCTTCAAGAAATTTGTCCTTACCCCTTCGATAGAAATCTAAACATGATACCATTTCCTACATGTTGTGAAACTCCTCGATACGATAAATATAATGGAATCACTGATCCCCAGGTTCATATACGATAATTTTGCATGATGAGTATGGAGTTTGCACATGAGGATACATACCTGATGAGATTATTTCCAAAGAGCTTAAGTGGAATAGCTATGGAATGGTTCTCCAAACTTCCACTTGGAATTAGATCATTCGCAGAATTGGTGGATAAGTTTGTTTCACAATACTCTTACAACATCCAACATGAGGTAACAATGCTTGATTTATGTAATATTAAACAAAAGAGTGGAGAACCTTTCATGACATTTCTATAGAGATGGAGACAGTTAGCTTCACGATATCCTCGAACGGTGCCGAAATACAAGAAAATAGACATATTCATCGACAACCTAAATGGACAAATGAGCTATCATCTCAAAATGCAATGCCATCAAAATTTTGAAAAGATGATTGATAATGGTATCAAAATGGAAGAAGCTATGGTAAAGAAGGGTGAGTTGAAGCTATATAAAGGAGTTAATCCTCCTACCAACAATATTAGCAACAATAATAATGATAAGCCTAAATTTTGGAATAGAAATCGAAATGTCATCAATGATGGAATAGTGGATAGCAACAATGTAAAACCAAAATAACCAGTTTTCAATTTATCCACTCACTCAGCAGCAACTCAATAAAACGACAATCACCAAAAATCAACTTTCAACAATTTTTTTCAAAGAAAATTTATAAATGTTGGTGAACCACTTGGATCAGCACTAAAGACACTTCTCGCAAACAAATTGATTACTTTGCCAAAAGGAAGGAACTACGAACCTCAAGTGAAACCCTCTTGGTGGAACGACAACCATTATTGCAATTTCCATCAAAACAAGGGACATCACATATATAATTGTTAGCAGTTGAAATATGTCACCCAAGATTTGATTGATAATGGATTAATAACTGTGGATGGACATACAACAAACAAATCTCATACAACTTTTAAAACTCTGCTTCCAAACTATGAGAAGGGTGAATCATCAGCAACGCATAATGGTAAGGGTAAAGCAAAGGTAAACTACGCTCATACATATGATAATGTGGTAAATGTGATTGTAGTTAAAGGAAAGAAACATCAAGAACCTGCTAATGCTATCACAAGAAGCAAAGCTAAAGTTGTTTTGCCGGGTCCTACCACTAACATGTCATCCACTGCAAAATAATATAATCTAGTGGATCAATTGCAGAAAACGCCCGCACAAATATCCATCTTAGAACTTTAAAAGCTTTCACCTGCACACAAAGAAATTCTTGAATGAGCATTAGTAGATACAACAATGTCTAAGGATCTTGATATAGATCAATTCCAAACCATGGTGGGACACCTCACAACCCCTCATTTCTTATCATTCACCGAAGAAGATGACATGTCCTTGCATCATCCCCATAATTCTCCCTTGCATATCGAATTCCTCATTCATAAGACGCGAGAACGTGTCCTAATAGATGGGGGAGCTGTCTTAAACATTTTCTCTTTGAGTCTTGTCCATGCTCTAGGTTATTCAGAAGATGCAATTGATCCTTGAAAAAAGATCACCATCAAAGCATATGATGAAGAAGAGCGTTCCTCTAAAGGAATTGCGATGTTACCCATCAGAGTAGGACCTTTGCAGAAAAATATAGCATGCCAAGTTCTAGACTTGGACTTATCATACAACATACTCTTGGGAAGACCCTGGATACATGAGATACAAGCTATTCCATCAACATATCATCAGTGCCTAAAATTTCCCTACAATGAGTAGGAAATCACGATCTCAATAGATTCAAATCCATTTCAGTACTATAGTAATCTAAAACCATCTCAAGAGGTCATTGTTCTTCATAATAGGGAGGCATCATCTTCGAACACACAATCCAAAGCAAAATAATTTACCTCAAATTTGTCCAGTATGGAAAAACAAATGCATCTAAGAGATCAAGGGAATGAAGAATATTCAATATCACAACTACCACTTTCTCCTAAGTCCTATGGAAAACCATCAAACTCTAAACAACAACCAATTGTGAAACATCTTCAAATATTTGATGGAGCATTTGTTCGCATTGGGACCTTATCAGAGGAAACAGAAGACAAAGATGTTCTACAATGGCTATACAAGGATGAAAAAGTCCAACAAAAGATCAACAATGTTAGAATACCTACAAAAAAGTATGGAAAAGGATTTAACATTCTTCAAAAAATGGGATACATTGGAACAAGTCCTATAGGAAAAAGAAAAGAAGGTATCTCAGAACCTATCCAACCTTACACTCAACAGGCTATAGACAAAGAAGGCTTATGGTATGGACAAGTTACTCTACTAGAAGACACATCTTCTCACCAAAAACAAGAGGAATATGAAAACAAACAAGAACAACTTGCAATTGAAAGGGAAGAAGCATCTGCCAAGAAACAAGCACAAGCAAACATGAAATGGCAAAAGAAGAAAGTTTCAAATCAACAGGAAAAACAAACTAAAAGCACCTCCCAAGCAACACTAACTCTCAATCAAAACAAGCACGAACCTAGTACTAATTAAGGAGAGCTCATAGAAAGTTTGACAGAACTCAATCTCAGTCCAAAAGAAGCTAAATATGAAAGAAGAAAAGATATAGCAAGAAAAGTAGAAGAAACAAATCAAACACTATATGAACAAATTTGTAGCTTGCAAGCTGCAAGTGAGACAGATTCTAATGAATGGGAATGGGATTCCTATCACTCTAAAGAATCAGCTGAAGAAAATTGCTTTCAAGAAGATGTAGGAGTCGATGTAGTTCACATGTATCCAAGGAAAACATTAGGAACTAGCCCACTTGAATTAGAATCACATTCGACTGACTTGGACGTAATCGAGGAGGATTAGGAGCTCCTTGCACGAGGTCATTCTGATGAGAGTATCATTCTAGAAATTGACATACATATTGAAAATTTTGACACATCTATCATGACCCTTGATACCCTCGAAACATCTCAACCTAATGACCCCTTACCTCTAATCCACCCTGAACTTATTGATTGGGAAAATGAAAGACATACTGCCATTGATACCTTTCCTAATGACCATGCCATATCTGTATATCTTAATGCAATCAAACCCACAACAAATTTCACCAGGAATTTCAACAACGCATCTTCCATTCAAGTGGGTGCCAAATCTCCCAATTGCAAAAGTGAAAATAAAGAAAACAATATCAGGTCTAATGTTGAAAACCATTTCTTGGCAACATTAGATCAGGAAATGTAAAAAGAAAGGACGCATCTAACGGTGAAAACCTCCTCAAGGCACTAGAAGATGGAAGATTTGACACTTTACCTACGCACTATCAAGAAAGGTCATCCATTTTGATCAAACCAATAGAGGCAATTAACATTGGGACAACAGAGCAACCAAAGATTCTCCATCTAGCGACTTCTCTGTCAGAGTAAGAAATGCAACAATATATGGAATTCTTCAAACGATGGCAAATCAATTTCGCCTGGTCATATGCAGACATGCCAGGGTTAGGTCCAGAGCTTATTATGCATCACTTAAATGTTAGTCCAGGAGCCAAACCAGTTAAACAAAAATTAAGGAAGATGCATCCTCGTATTGCTCTTCTAGTCAAAGCAGAACTAAAGAAATTACTGGATGTTGGATTCATCAAACCTGTAGCATATCCTCAATGGGTATCAAACATCGTTCTCATTTCCAAACCAAATAAAAGTATCAGAATATGCACAGACTTCTGAGATCTTAATAATGCATGTCCAAAGGATGACTTTCCTTTGCCTAACATTGGCATCATTGTAGATTGAACTGATGGACACTCCATGTTTTCTCTAATGGATGGTTTCTCCAAATACAATCAAATTAAAATAGCACCTGAAGATCAAGAAAAGATGGCTTTCACATGTATGTGGGGTACTTTCTGCTCGAATGTCATGCCCTTTGGACTAAAGAATGGAGGTGCTACATATCAAAGAGCTATGACGATGATATTCCATGACATGAAGCATACATTCATGAAAGATTATGTGGATGACATATTGGCCAAATCATACAACAGAGAAGAGCATATAGGAATACTAGAAAAGATCTTTGACAGGTTAGAACAGTATAAGCTATGGCTCAATCCCAAGAAATGTGCCTTTCGTGTCACTTCAGGCAAGCTATTGGGCTACATTGTTTCAGCTAGAGGTATCGAAGTAGATCCAGCTAAGGTCAAAGCAATCATGGAAATGGCATCTCCCTGGAATATCAGTCAACTAAGATCACTTCAAGGCAGACTACAGTCAATTAGAAGATTTGTTCCTCAGCTCGTAGATAAATGCCAACCATTTACTCATCTATTGCATAAAAATGTTAATTTCAAGTGGGACCATCAATGTGAGGATGCATTCAATAATATCAAGGCCTATCTCATGCAACCACCCGTCCTAATGTCACCAATTCCAGGAAAGCCATTGTTACTCTATGTATCAACCACCGAAGTATCATTAGGAGTTCTGCTTGCACAACAGGACAATGAAGGAAAAGAACGAGCCATCTACTACATCAGCAGAACATTAGTAGGATACGAGATCAACTATTCACCAACAGAAATGCTTGGCGGTATTTTTTGCTTCGCAAAAATTAACACTATCTACTATCTCACTCCATCAAGTTGATTGCTAAAATTGATCCATTGAAGTATTTGCTCAGCAAGACAACATTAACAAGAAGACTAGAAAAATGGATCATGATTATAAGAAAGTTTGATATTGAGTATGTTGACAGAAAAGCTATAAAGGGGCAAGTCATTGCAGACCAACTAGTAGAGGCACCGCTTCAAGATGATCGTCCTTTACAGATTGAGTTTCTCGATGCTGATATCCTAACGGTCACCATAAAAACATGGCAATTATACTTTGATGTTTCATATACACAGGAAGGATCAAGAGCAAGCATTCTATTCATCACACCACAAGGTCATACAATTCCAAAAGCATACAAATTAAGTTTTCCATGTACCAACAATACAACAGAATATGAAACTTTGGTTATAGGTATCAAAATGGCTATAGAATGGAACATTACATAACTTCAAGTCTTTGGAGATTCTCAGCTCATCATCAATCAAATTAATGACGATTACCAAACAAAGGATGAAAAACTAATGACTTATAAGAAGATGGTTGATGATGTCAAGAAATGTTTTACAGAAATAACTTTTCAGCAGATTCCAAGGAATGACAACAAAGCAGCAGATGCCATGGCAACACTTTGATCATCTTTGTCTTATATAGGAGGTGCCATTCCTGAAACTAGACTTGATCTCAATCTCATCAATCTAATCAATCTTATCAATTCAATCAAACTCTACCAATCATCACATCAAGAACCACATCAAAGCGATCGAAGAACTTGCACTTTCATCAACCACAGTTGCAGGAATCATCCAATAATCTATTAGGAAATCAATTTCTCAAAGATCCAAAAACTCCAAAGGTCAATTATCTCAATTGATCTCCTGATGGGGCATCATCGTATCATAATTTAGCAATCAATGGTTGGGGCATCGTATCGAACCAATATCACATTGAGATTATTCTTTGAATCAACGCGTCATCACACCTCGCTTCAAAGAGGGGCAAAATGTATACACCTAAAAATGGTCTAAAGATAACAAATTAAATAATCAATTATTTAATTAATCCCCCTTTCCAATTTAATTGGATTCACTAGCAATTTGATTAATTTCCCATTCATCTACTTATCAATAAATCTAAGGATTTATTCATTAAGTTCATTTAAATAGTCTCCTTTGTTTAATTAATCTAAACTGATTAATCCCCCCCATCAAATTCATTTCTTCTAATCCCCTAATTAATTAAAACAAATCAATTTATGAGTTGTTGAAAGTTAATTAGCCTTTTCCTATTATTTGAATTTTTAAATTCAAATGAGCACATGGCTCCTAACTTTTAACCACCTAACCTAACCACCCTCTAACCTAACTCATTCCACCTAACCCTGGGTTTAACTAACCCTATCCATCTTGCACATCCTAACCTCCTATGGTGTGGATATTCTCCCCTTGAGACACATGGCACTTTGGCCACATGTCTCCTCTCTTGGACACTAGTCCTCTTATGACAAAGGCTCCTTGACACTTGTCACCACAGAGATGACAAGTGTCCCTCCCTCCAAACTCTTATCCAGCCTCCTCCAATTTCACCCTTGATATCTTCATACTCAATCTTGACCGTTGATTCATGCCACCTCACCCTTGGCCTTGGAAATCCTATAAATATCCCCCATTTTGGAGCACAAAGGATCCCATCTCATATCAATTTAGGCATTGTTACTATAGGAATATCCATTCTAGCATATAATTTAAGAATTGTTATTATAGGCAATTGCATCTTAGATCTAGCTTAATTTGATCATTTTCTAGAATAATTGTTGAATTATGTAGCTTAATCAATCTCTATTCTATCTTAATTGCATCATCATCATAGCTTAATCATGAATATAATTAGATTAATTAGCCTCTTGGGTCAATCTAGAATAATCAATCTCATCTAGCTTGCATATCATATCATTTTAAATCCTCTGTCTAGGTGTAGTCAAGTCATTGGGATTGCGTATCCAGATCTAAGAGCAAATCCACACTCGCATGTCTTAGGAGGTGATAGGTCACTTTATCATGGTTTATCTTTCGTTTGATTTCAATTTGCTAACCATGCTTGTAATGATCTATTGAGTGTTTGGGTTGCAGCTGCAAGTACCCTACTTCACACACACGACACATAGATATGAAAAATATGCTTTGGAAGTTGAAATTCGGGAAGGATTAAGACTACATTAGGATGAAATAATAAAAAGGGGCACACCTAAGATCAAGAGACCAATTTATGGAATGTTAATTGATTAAAAAGAACTTAGGTTTAATTAAATTGTTAATTAAATGCCTAAGGAAGTCCTATAATGCATAGACGAAAGGGAAATACTAAATTTGGTGCTAGGATAGTGTGAAATTGGACACGCTAATATAGGTGTACAATTTATAACGCTATATTTAGCCCCCACTTTAGTAGAATATGATCTTACAATCATACTCTTGGTAGAGTAGAAATAAATACATAGAACATCAGAGAGCAAGACAAACTAGGGATAAGATAATACTATGGGATGGCCAAGCCCCCAAGCATAGGATCTTATCAATCCATTCAAGTAACCTTCAAATATACACAAAATCAAACAATGATAGTACTAAAACAAATGGTTATGAGTTAACTAGTTGAAGAGACCTTGATAATCAAAATTTTTCAACTGCTAATATTATTCTCGACATATTATTGCAAGAGCACAAGTCAACTTATAGAAATAAAGAGGACATACACCAATTGTAAGCACAATAAACCATGATCCGACACTAGAAAAGTGTTTTATGCTATAGGTCGTGAGACATGGAGAAGAAACATGGATTACATAGGCTAGCAAAGTGTGTTATGATAGGTGATTCAAGGAGGAAGGAAGAGTCAGAATAGTCTAGCAAGTTGTGTTATGCTAGTTCCACTCACCTTGAAAAATCAAACACAAGGAGAGTTGAAAGGTCTAGCAAGCTGTGTTATGCTAGTCAACTCATCCTTCTATATATGTCATTGTTTTGATTCAAGAATGATGCACCTCATCTAAGAGTTTAGGTCTAGTTTCCAACATGCCACGACTTGTATAAGATGCATGATCAAAAAGGTCTAGTTTTGAGAATGCAACATGAGGATGCAACAACCTATCTAAGACAAATGATGCCTAAAATAAGGATGAAGCATGAAGAAGCAACAATCCTGAAGAATAGGGATGAAACATGAGAATCCCATGTTGATCATTGAAAATGCAACTAGGAGGCCGCATATAAGCACCCCCTTAAGATTTTAACATGGTATTATGTTGATATCTTAAGGTAGATAGAAACAAGGATACCCACCTTCAACACCAAGGAGATATCTATTAAGCAACAATGCATGCATTCCAAGCTAGGAAAAAAGATGCCTGAGTAGGCTTTATTTCTTTAAGCAATGAAGAGATAATTGTAAAAAGATATCTTGCAACAAATGTAAAGGGATCCTTTTGAGAGGTGCATGATTGACAAAGGAGGAAGATATATTTGCATAAAGATACCTACCTCCAAGAGTAGAGGAGATCTTTAATAAAGATGACATCTTGGAAAGCATAAGGGGACTAAGAATACACACCTTCTTCAATGTTTAGGAAAAAGTGGATTCATAGTGAAGGATTGCACACTTTCAATAAGGAGAGATTATTCATAAAAGATAAACCATTTCAAGGAAGAATAGGTCCTAAACAAGGAACACACATGCACTCACATGAAGGATAATTCTATGCAAGAAATGAAATCAAATTATGAAAAAATGCAGTTCTCGACAAAGGAATAGTGAATCCTTAGAAAGAAAGAATGATTGAAGGGAAATTCTTGCCCCCAAGCGTGGAGACAAGAATAAAAATGATATTATGTTGATATCCAATTATGATTGCACCTAAAATTGTACCACCATGAATGATGATGAGCCCCCAATAAATAAGCTAAAAATGTCACATAGTGAGGAGCAACATAATAGGAACTTTAATGTTATGTAGAAGGAATAAGATGAGAGTCTAGCTTATTGTCATAAAGTATTTGAATGATACTAGTTGCAATAAGTTGAAAATTTTTATCTTTGAAATCATGAACTCATTAGTAGAATGGCCACAAATTTGATAATATTTACAAAAAGAAGGATTGTGTTGATTTTTCTTACAATTCTTTCTTTGATGTTTTAAAGGGGGAGTAATCAAGTTGGATTTGAGAAGCTCATACAAAATACTCTCTTGTTGTGATGAGAAGTTGTAAAAAGACAAATGCATTAGACAATGGGGAAGGGGATGCCGACAAAGGACTTTGGAAACCTAGACTTTCTTTGGAAAAGTGTGGTGTATATTTCGCCTAACTATCAAAACTTTGTTGTACACATCCTAAACCATGTCCATTTTATCCATGTATAGAATCAAATATGTGTTGAAATGTCAAGAGGAGATGGTCCCTTCTTAGTGTCAAAGTCTAAAGAGGCCACATCATCATAAACATTTGTTGGAAGGAGAGGTGGGAATTGATGTTGGAAGTATGTGTTTATGTGTTTTTGTGGTTGTCATTGATGTCAAACTTGTTGTTCCTGTTTGGTTCATAATGTTTGTAGTGCAAAGTTATATTGTTGTGTTGATGTTGCAGTTTTTCTATTAGTTGTTCCGGAAGTGTTCAGGTCTGGGAAGTGTTGTTGGTGTTGATTATTATTGTTCTTTATTGGATATAGTTTTGGTATCATGGATATGATAGTTCTGTGGTACGAAAACATCTTCTTGTTCTCTGGGTGTTGTGGCATTGATCATTGTTGGTTGTGAGATTCTATGTTAGACCTATCCTTAGGTCTAGATATGATTTGTGGAATATTTTTTGATTTTTTTTGGGTCTCACCATAGCGGGTGGAGATCCGAATTTGAGTTATTTGCATTGGAGAGTATATTCTGAGTGTTAATTACTTATATGCATGCATGGCATATGGATATGTTGTTGGTTATATTTTGGTAATTGCAAATCAATGAATTGATCTTTGGAAGATGTCTTTTGGTCCTCTCTTTCTCCCGGAGTGGATCAACGTGTGTGTTTTTGGTTCGAAAAGTATCTTTTGGTTCAAGTTGACTTGGTTCAAGCTTTGATGATCTATCTTGTATATAAGGATGAATGTAATTGAGTTAAGTGTGTGATGAGGTGTGGAGTGTGTATGTATGATGCAAAGATAATCAGTGAGGTTCAGTGAAAAGAAGAGAAGAAGAGTTATGTTCAAATGATATGCAAGTTGTGCTGAGACTGTAGCAGAGATATGAGGCAGAGTGTTGGTAGTTGAGGTTTGAGTTGTATGTGTTTTGATGTTGGTCGCTTGATGTAGAGTTCAAGGACAACTTCATGATCAGGAGATCTTTATTTTCATATGATTTTTGTATCTTGTCATGTTGCAATTAGTATTAGATTTTTTAAAGTCCTCTTTTGTATCTTGCCTCATGTAGTTAGTCTTGGAGTGCAAGCTTGGATAAATGAGCTCTTTTCTTTGTAATTTGATATTCATAGTGGATATATTTTTGTGGGTAGGTGCTCACTGTGGTTTTTCATTGTTTGGGTTTTCCACATATAAATATTGGTGTTCATGTGTTGGATGTGTTTTGTTGATTAATTATTTATATGTTGCATTAATTGTTTGTTTGGACTGATTCACCCCCCCTCTTAGTCCTGACATGGGTTCAACAATTGATTTAGAAGAAGCTTGGATAAATGATACACAAGGATCCTTCAAGTCTTCATTCTTAGATTGAGGGATCTTTTACCCATTAAATGAGGGTGTAAATTCTAATGTACCCCAATTCCTTGCTATGGAAGCATCATTGATAGGAGATTGTGTTGTTGAATGAATCATAGTATTAAATGGATAAATGCATCCTACTTCATCATGAACAAAAACATAAGGATTAGGATCAGTCTTGATTGTGTGAAGTTCATTGTTATATATGAATTTGATCGTGCGATGAATAATATAAGGGATAGCTTTCATAGCATGAATCCATGGTCTACCTAGAAGAGGGTTATAATTAAGATTGTTGGGCATGGCATGAATAGAAGTAGGTAAAGTCACAAGTCCTACTTTGATAGGTAATATGACTATACCAAGTGACTCTTTAGGAACATTATCAAAGTTGCGAACACAAAAAGGATCAGTTTGAATAGAAGAATAATCCCAATTTATCTTATCTAATAAATTAACACAACAAATATTAGGTGCTGACTCATTATCAATTAAGGTACCTCTTATGTTTTGTTCATAAATGTGAGGAGTACTCATAAGGGTATCATCCCTATTTTAACCTCTATAGAAGGCAATTCATCTTGTGAGAATGCAATATCATTTTGTTTAGAAGAAGGATGAGGAACATTTGTTTCTTTCTTTTTGACAAAAGCTTTAAATGTGTGATGTATTTTGAAACCATGTTTTTGTTCTAGTTGTAATTCCATATCACCTCTTTCACATATGTATGTTGCAACTTTTATGATATTGGGAGGTTTTTTAGGCTTAGGCTTCTCACAACTATAAACATGAATGGTATTGACTTGATTAAGCTCTCTTTGTTCTTAAGCTCTCTTTGTTCTACAAGGATTCCTCTTTAGGAGGGAGAGCATCAAGGAATGTGATAATAATTTCATTTTCTTGCTCCAAGGCATCTTTATCAGTAGGACAAACTTGGGGAGAAAGATTAGCAATGTCCATCAACACTTCTTCTCCACGAGAGGTACCATGTATGGAAGGTAGACTAACATTAAGGAAGGTGTTTATGATATCATCCTCTTCCTCTAGGATGTCCTTATCTTATGATGGAGACACATTTTAAGAGAAAGATCAACATCATTCATCAAAACTTCATCCTTAGAAGGGAGAGTTTTGAAAGAGGTGTTAATGGTCTCTTTTTCTACTAAAATGTCATCGTGAGTAGGAGGATCCTTAGGATCAGGATAGAGTGAAACAAGGGAGGCTAAGCCATTATCACATCTATGAAGTAAATGCATCGTGGAACTAACTAAATGAAAAAAAAATGACAACACTTTTCTTTTTCAAATTATATAACATATGCAAAAAGAGATGACATTGTGCAATTTTTATTATCTTTTTACTAATGCAAGTACATAACCCATGAACAATGCATCTAAATCCAAAATTTAGATCTAAAACTAAAAATAAAAAATATGCAAGTGTAAGAAGAGTTGAGTTCACCAAAATGTAATAGTGGTGAAGTAGACCTCAAAATGCATGTAACTGTAAGTGCATAAGCTATATGTTTCATAAATGATTGTAAATATGAATCAATTAGATGCATAATAATCAAGTCTAAAAATGAAAGTCAAAATTAATGCAAGAGTTGGGTTCGCCAAAATATAATAGATGGAAATTTAGGGTTTCACAAGTTATACGTTGTAAACAAAGAAATTACTTAACTTCCACACACATTAAATTAAAAGGGAGACTAAATCAATAGATTGAACCTCAATTCTATTAGGAAAAGGGTTGAATGTAAATAGGATTCTATTCCCCTTTTGTTTGAGTTGAAAATGTAATTGAAAATATGTAAATTAAATATCAAATCTAGGGTAAGGAGGTATATGTATGAACAAGTAACCTAGATTGAGTATGTTGTCTGATATTGAAATGAAAACATCATAACTGGTAAATAAATGGATAGGGAATCTGGCTGTAATTAGATGTTGCTCTGGTAGGACTAGGGTGCCAGAACGCCTTGGTATTCTAAGGTTGGGCCACTATCAAAGAATCTGCAGCTTGAAGTAGTTTGGAAGTCACTTGTCAAATTTGATGAAAAATGCTAAGGACCAGGGTGCCCCAGCACCCTAGCCCCTAAAAACCAAATCCAAATTCTAGGATTGGGTTTGTACTAGGCTCTTGATGTTGTCCAAGGTCTTCTGGCTCTGTTGAGTACCTGTAGGTGCACATAAGAGGAAATAAAGGGGGTTGTGGATAGGGGTTTGCATTAGGTCAAACCCCAGGTTTGGAATTAACCCTAATTGAAATAGAAATTGAACTTGAATTGAATTGGAAAAGCTTGCCTTTTGAGGGCAAGGTTAGATTTCGAATTGAAATTCTTGAGTGTAGATTATTATACCTTTAATTGGTGATGCAATGTTCTTAAGATAAGTCCTTGATGTGTTGATGTAATAATATGATAAATCACATAAATTCCATCATGAAATAATAGATCAAACATAAATGGAAGATGCCTTGATGTAGTTTGCTTCTCCTTGAATTAGATCTCCTCTTGAAGAAAAAATATTTCTCTTAAATTGGATGATAATGTTAGCATAAGATAAGATTATGAAAATGAATTGAGAGGGATACCTTATATAGGTATTTCATAATTGAAATTACCTTTAGGTCGACTTATATTTATGATTTATTCACAAAGAACAAAATTTAAATTAGATAGGACCGCCAAATTATCCTCCCAAAATTCAAGGAAAAAAGTGTGAGACCAAGGTGGTAGGTTGCCCTGGTCTCAACAAAATTTTTTTTGACTTTCGAGTAATGCAAGATAATGAGGTTCTAATGCCAATGCCAACTCGATGGCTCAAACCATATTGTATAGATATGCAAAATATGATTTGGAAGTTGAAATTGGGGTAGGAGTAAGACTAAATTAGGATGAAATGATAAAAAAGGGGCACTCCTAAGACCAAGGGCCCAATTTATGGAATGTGAATTGATTTTAGGTTTAATTAAATGCCTAAGGAAGTCCTATAATGCATAGAGGAAAGGAAAATACTAAAATAGGTGTTAAGATAGTGTGATAATGGACACAAATAAAGGTGTGCAATTTCCAACAATACAAACACCTAGCTAGAATAAGAGGAATGCTTATTAATTGGTAACATATTCAATATACCTCTTGTATCTCATTTGCAGACCACTCTTTGTTTAATGTTTTGTATTTTTATAATCTTGATTTTTTTTATTAGGTCGTTGATCCTTACATACTTTGAAATGATAAATAAAATGATGCGTACACATATTATAGTCAAATGACACTTAGTAACTCTTTAGATGAGGTCTTTTTTTCGAATTGAATAACACTAGAAAATAAATTTCCTTGTCTAAACTTTTTCAAAACTAAATATTTTGGTTTCTAAATGTTTAGTTCTTGCTAGAACTATAGTAATTGTGTAGTTCTTAACATGTTATTAATGTATGTTTTTAACCAATCATGTTACACGAAATTTTCATATGCAAAAAACTATTATCTTTTCCTAAAGTTTAGATGTAAATTTTTTAAATAAACATGTTTGAAAAATTATTTATTTTTTATTTCATTGGCTGAAAATATTTGAGTTGATATGGGTGATTAATGCGCTAAATGGAAGTTTTCGGATAACTATTTCTTCAAAATGAGAAATGAATATCATTTTAAGTCCGCCTATATAATAATGAAAACCAAATCTGGAACAAATCTATTCAACATAAAGGATGGATAGAAAATATTTAGTTTTTCAATATGAACATGAAAACTGCTCTCCAAGTGGTTTTGGTAGTTGGTAATTGGGTAATAGAGTTCATTAATTTTGATCTACAATTTCAAACCAATTTCAAAAATCGATAAGAGTTTGTCAACTTTAAAAAATAATGTATGATATCAGGTTTTTAAATTTGTGTTGGTTTTGACTTTGGTAATAGATAATTAAAAAAAACATTCTTTGTTATGGGGTGTAAATCTATGGGGTTTTTCCTATAGTTTTATTTGAAAACCCATCTATAAAATTGTTTGATGCATTTGCATACCTATAAGTTTGTTTATAATCTTACCAATTCTATGTTATGGTTTATAGAATTTGTTTCTAATTCTAAAATAAATTATGATAGTTTTGTAGTAATGGTTTTTTTTTTGTTTTTGTTTTTTTAGATTTATTTCTATTTGCTTTTTGCTTTTCTATTATTCAATATTTTCTATCATATAATGATGTAGTTATTTGCAAGGGATGGGGTTAAATTTGGAATTGGTTGTTCCGTTTTCATGAGAAAATTAAAATATCAATTCTATGTGGTGTTATTATAGGCAATAATTCGGGATTATGAAAAAGACAAGCATGTGCAAGCCTTGAGGCTATAATTGTATATGTAGAACCCAACAAATTTTAAATTTAGTTTTTCCATGTGAAGCCAAGTTGTATAACTAAACTCCATGTGTATTAGATTGTGGGGTCTATTTCAAGTTCTAATTTTTTTGAAGAGGGAAGTTTTAAAATGATATTTTTTAACGTTAGGATTTATTTATTCAATAAAAATTAATCTTTGTCAATTTAAAATAATTGGAGGGAAAAGTTTCCTATTTATATGTATATCTTAAATTTATTTATATTTTTTATTTAATTTTAATTGTAATATGAGTGTGATAGTTTTTTTCATTTTAGTTACATGTGGCATAATTATTAGTCTCCCTTAAAAAGATGGTTTTGAAAATAAATATAATATTAGAGAGTTTCAAAATTTATCTCACGATTTTAATCCTATGAAATTATTTTTAAATGTTAGTACTGCAAAGTGAAGGTAATGCTTATCTCTTTAAACTAGGCTTTTGTTTGATTTGGGAATGATGGTTAAAGCAAAAATCAACTGCCAAAATTTTAAACTTTGTCAATCTCAACCCAATTGTAATAGCCCGTGTCATATTTACATTGGATTCTGTGGCGAGAACATTGGCATTTGCACTAACTAAGCATCTTTGAGAGGCAATCTCATATTCGTCAATTGAAAATATAAACTAGTATACCTATATTAAAAAATAAATATATGTAAAATATGTTGAGAGATATCTTATAATAGAAGAGAATCATCTTAAAATAAATGTTCTTCTAAAATATTTAACATCAAGAATACAAATCCATTAAGGTCCTGCATGCAAAAAGTTATGAATCTAGTTGGAGACAAGTGGTGAGGGTTCTATTTTATTTGGAGTAATAATATAACACCTCCACAAAAACTGAAACACGACATATTTCATGCATTTACCTGTCATATGCATGTCAAATTATTTCAAAAATGGATTTTTGTTTACAGACATTTTGATGTCATTGTAGATGCCTCTCAACATAATAAGGTGACTTGCGAATTTTCCAATATAGTAGTTGTGTCATAATTTACTCTATAATATGCCTATTGTCGTGCCTACTAATGTTTTATTTTATCATAACAAAATATTTTGTTTTATTGTAGCTACGTGTCTTTTATTGCAAAATTTACTAATCAGAACAAAATGTTATAATTACCATTACATCCTACATTTTATGGTTGTATGTCTTTATTTAAATGTTTATGCTATTAAATACTGTGAATTGTACATTATTACAATTAATTTGTCTTAAAATGTGTAAGTACAATTATATATAGGGAGAGAAACTTTTTTAATAAATTTTTGTTATTATTTTTTTAAAATATTATATTTATGTGTATGTGTATGTGCATGTGCATGTGCATGTGCATATGCATATGCATATGCATATGCATATGCATTTATGTATGTGCATAAGCATATGCATATGTATAAGTTACATTGAAAATTTTCATTATTGATTCATTCATTACAATTAATGGAGTAGATATTACTTTGCATCGTAAATATGTACAACAGTAATTTTTTATTCCAAATAATTGTAGAGTTGTATTCTTTTCATTTCATCTATTTTCTTACTATCGTTATATTACAAGTATAGTATGTATAGATTAACCACCATTAAATTGCAATTCAAATTCATTCAATTTCAAATTATCAAACATATCTTGTGTTTCAATCTTAGCTTTAAGAACAATTGAACTAGACTCGTTTCATGTCTTGCTAGGAACAAAGATTTTTACAAATCATGATTTGTGGAGCACAACCAAGAATCCAACAATTTAATTGTTGAGCATAAAAAATGCTAATAACAAATAATTAAAAATGGACAATGATTTCAAGTCTCAACTCAATTATCTACATAACAAAGCAAGAACTTCATAGCAACGCGACCTTGTTTAAAATGTTTTCACCTTAGACTTACAATTTTCTATGAGATGTTACATATATTATACGGTCCTCTCTTCTTCTTTTTTTTACTTATAGCATTTGTTGTAGTCCAAAATGTCCCAATTTGTCAAGGACCCCTTTTAAGAATGAAAATATTAATCAATATGTGTCAAATATAATCTTTCTTGATATTCAATTTTTTTTTGAAGCCTTGATTGTTGTTTCTTAATTTTTTGTTCTCTAATTTCCCCTAGGTTATTTATATTTTATTTATTACTTTACATATCTATGTACATTGTCTTTAACATACGTGTTCATTTGGAAACTTTGATAGTTGTTTGCTTACTTTTCCTTTAATTTTATTGAGTTGATTTGCATTTCTTGAGTTTTTTTTCTAATTAATCATTTCTCTTAACTGTGTTTACCTAATTGTAACTTGCTTGATTTTTGTATCCAATCTATCTTTGATCTTAAACTTCAACTTGAGTTTCAACCATTTGCAAAGATTGCTAAGTCTATTTTTTGGAGCCTTTATCTTGAGTATTTTTTAATCTCTCACCCTCCAAACTTTCCCTTGACTTAATTTTATTTTATATCCTTGGGTTATTGTCTTTTACAACCAACTTTATTTGAGTCAATTCCTTCTCATGCCTTTCTTGGACCTAAAATTAATTTATCTAGATTTAGGTTAGTTTGTTAGGATTATTCTTCTTATATTTCACTTTGTCCTATCTCCCAAACTTTGAATAATTGAGAAATCAAATTTTTCTTTTGTGTTTAGTTCTATATTTTTTAAATCTTAACGATGACATAATATCTAGTTGTGAGCTTGGAAAATGGAAACACTATAGAACCTACTAATATACCACAAATAACCTAGAATTCTACTAAACCAAGTATCACCAATGAAACTATCAAGAAATTAACAAAAATAAAGATTATACCTTGAAATAGTTTATTACTCTTTATCATCCCATTGTGCTCTATATGTTGAGATCTTGGTATTGGATTTGCTCTCAAAACATTGCACTATTCTGGTTCCAAGATGACTTCAAAGAGAATGAACTTTGTGGTTCAATGAAATGCAAAGTGGAGAATTCCTACAATGCAAAGCTAAGATGATGATAATGAAATGATATGAAGCTAAATATGAAGATGAAGCTATTATGGATATGCAAGCTATTATTGTGAGAGGAAATTTTAGGCATTTAACAAAATCCATAAATCCCACATCAGTGAAGGTACAAAAATAAAGCATAAACAACAAAATGAGGTAAGAAAATGCAAATCATCCTTCATATGATTGAAATGATCCCATCCATTGTCCTTCTTGCTTCTCTAATCAAATAGTATGTGGCTCTCAAACTCCAAATTGCAAATGTGTTGAAAGAAAGGGCGAGAAGATTTGAAGTTAATTTGACAGCATATAGTTACTCAAAATGGGGATATCAATGATGAAGAAATAGGCTCAATTTATAGGCAAGTTCGTGAGAATATGAAATTGGAATGAAAAATGTGAAAGAGGCAAATTCATTTGAAAAGGGAATGATTGTGACAAAATATGACACATTTCTATGTCAAAAATATGATATATTTCTATGAAAAGAACTATGAAAAGTTTCTATGTAAGGAATTATGACAAATTGCTATGTCATTTTATGACAAAATGAGTGAATTGTGGAGGGAAATTTGCCATTCAAAAATGAGGAAACTAGAAGGCTATAAAAGAGGAGGGGAAGCTACAAAAGAGGAGGGAAGCTAAAAAAGAGGAGAGAAGCTAAAAAAGATGAGGAGAAGTGGGAGAGGGAGAAATGAGGTGGAATTAATAATTATTAATTATTAATTTCACTCATAACTCAAATTAGCTAATTAATATATTAAAATTTTAACCATGACATGGACAAAGAGGGTGAATAAATAAATATAAATTTATTTATTCAAAAAGGGATATGTTAACAAAGGAGCTAATTAATTATTTAATTAATCAACCTAGGAGAATGATTTGAATAATTTCAAATTCCAACCCTAATGATGAATTAGGTCCCAATAATGATGATTGATAGGTCCTAATAGTGATGATTGATTGGCTAATAATTAATAAAAATTAATTACAATTGACTAAGGTTGACAACAAAATAGGACAAAAGATCGAAAAGACACAAGATTGATAATGATTTTGATAAAGGACTGATAAAATTGATAAGATTAATTGACAATGACTTGATAAAGGATTGATAAGATCGATTGATAAAGTGCCATGAAAGGCCGATAAAGTGTCATAGAGGACCGATTGAAATTAATTGATAACGAGGTTGATAATTAATGATTGATTAATTATCAGCAAAGAGGGAATTGAGTCTAATTGTCAAGATGAGACCAATTTTAATGATTTGAAAATGATAAAATGCCAATCATAATGATTTAGGACCAAATGTGAATGAAGAAGACTGATTAAGGTTGGATTTGAAGTGAACTGAAACCAGAGGAATGACGCAATGTCAACATATGATGAAGATCAAATGCGACGTAGAAGACAAGTTAAAAATTAGGTTAGTGACGTAGGAGCGATGACCAATTTTCAATGTCTACAATTACTAATGGAAATATGGGGCTAATCTAATGGTAATGATAATGCTAATCAAGCCAATGGCACACTTTTGGAAATTGCTATGATCTCTTGAAAGCATACAAGTATAATAAGCACACTAAACTCTTGACTATTAGCCAAAATGAGGAAATGAGGTTTGTTTTTATAGGAAATCCAAGGCTTTGATCCTAGGTGGCAAAGATCAATGGATAGAAAATGGTCTTAAGATAATAGGCGACTAAGATTGAATTGGTTGGATTGTGAGAGAAAAAGGAGGATGTTCCTCCTACATTGACAAGGTGGAGGAAAAGGTGGGAGGAGAGGCCACATGTCATGATGCTCTCCAGGACCATGAAAAGGAGAAGGAAGAAACATTCTAAGCTGTTGGAATGTGAGAGAAGAGGTAGGCCTCATGAGACATGACTCACCTATGAGCATGGTGAGTTGGAGAGACCAAATTCTTAAGAACAGGGAAGGTGCAGGATGAATAGGAGATAAGGTGACACATAAGTCTCCCACTCCTTTTGACTAGGGAAAGATGTTGAAGATAAATAGCCAATTATATATTAAAAATATTTAATTTTCTTAGCCACATGAGGATGAGGTGGCAAGTGAGGTGTAAGGTTGGCATGGAAGAGTGATGTGGAGGGTGAAGTAGACTTAAAGGAATTAACTTTGTCTTTGGAGGAATAATTAAATAATTTAGAACTATTTAATTAATGGAACCTTTAAATTAATATTTATTTAACACTAAGAAGAATAGACTAAGAATGAATCATATAAATAAATTAAATAAGTAGAGGAATAGACATTAATTAAATAATGAATATTTAATTAATTTATCTCAAGCTAATTCTAGATGTATACATTTTTTTCAAAGATAAAAATTCATGACACATTTTGTTACCTCTGGTATAGGTTTTTGTGTCGGTAGTATGCCCCTCAAGAGATAAAAAATGGATGAAAATTATTGGAAAATTGAATATAGCATTCTCACGATAATGATAATGGTAATAATAAGCCTGATTTGATGAAAATTTGATGCATTTTGTGCCTCTAAAGATTGATTTTTACACCTGCAACATATGTGCCACATACACCTCCAATTAGGGTTTGGTCATCCATAAATAGTGGCTAGGGGGGCCACTCCATGCCATTTGCACACATGTATTTAGAGAATTGGTTGTGGAGAGGAGAGCAAAGAAAAGTAGAGCAGTCCCAACGAAGATGGTGATTTTTGTTGGTCAACACATGTTTGAGCGAGTTCATTGATTTGAGTGAGTCCATCTCTTTGAGTGACTAGAGGAGTATGACCCCCTGATATGTACCTCATCCTTTATCTTTCACTGTGAATTTATTATGGTCAAATTTGAGGTCAAAATCTAGGGTGTTAGATGTGCAATATTAGTGTTTTGGTGCATATGTTTCTTATTTTTGCACTTTTATTTCACTACTACACATTTGTAGTTATTGAACATTTATAATTATTTCTTGCACATTCATTATTATGCTGCACGTTCATTGCTTGTTGCTGCACATTTATTGTTTTTGCACATGCATTATGTAAAGTTCCACATCCAAACCCTAAAACTGTTCATATGATATAGTTTGCACTATTATTTAGATCAACCACATATTTGATGATTTAGATTGTGCCTTTGATAAAGAGGATAAAATTTCTTAGGACTCTGGTTATATAAGTCGGTAGTGGTTGATGTGTAACCAATAAATAGGTTGCATATGAGATTGATAGAATCTCGGGATTGATAATAGGATAGTTTTGATAGGATTGCTATGTAGCTGATAGATATTGTATATTAATGTGAAACTTTAAGTTTGATTAACACACTTGTTTTAATATGTACATGAGGATTTAGATGTTATTATGTCATGGGAGCGATATCCACCTACATAGAGGTTGCAAACATACTTTTCCCAGATGGACAAGAATATTATTGGGTCTACTTTATTGTCATATGTGTTGTTTATGCCCGAGATTTGAGTGAATCTCGATATGTTGACAACATTAGAAGAGAGATGGCACAATGAGCATAACACCTTCCACTTAACCATTGGTGAGATGTCAGTGACTCTTGAGGATGTCTACTAGATATTAAGGATTTTGATAGTTGGCGAGCTAGAGACTTATGATCAATATGGGTGAGTCGGGATAGAGGCACATTGCAAAGTTTTTGGTGACAAGGATATTGAGGGATCTGAGATCAGTTGGGATGATATGGCTTACTTGTATGAGCTGCTACCTTCTACAGTAGCAAGATTGATATGAGGATTCACTTTCCTTGATAGGAGATATCATGGGTTAGCACTAGGTTGGGATCACACATTGGAGTGTATGGTGATAGAAAGTACATGCTTTGCTGGGGGTGTGTTCTTATTAGCTCATTTGTATCATGACCTACTTCAATTTGTTTATGATGGAGCAATGAGTTTATCAACAAGTGTCACCTTGTTAAGCATATGGGCATGGGAGCATAAAATAAAGTTGTGACATGACCTATTTGTATGCGATTTGGAGGAGCAAGACAACCTTATGTTTATTCTTATCATGGTATGTTATCTCAACCTACGCTAGGAAATCTTGAGTATTGGAGGCATGTGTTGGACAGTGTCGATGCACTTGTTTGGTGACCATACTTACATTGTGAGTCATGGGAGGATGATGTTGCAAAGTTACCTTATGTATTTTAGGTCTGATGGCTTATAGGTCGAACACAATATATCATTGAGCAACACATTATTTTCCATGTACTCTGATAATTTGGCAAGATTCAGGGGGTGCCCCAAGGTACTGTCGAGTATGCTCAAACGTATAAGGAGCATTCTCAATGGGGTCCTATTGTATCTTTTGAGCTGGCACATCAAATTTGTTGTCAATTCCATATCAAGCATGAGATATGTGAACACACATTGTAGATGCAGGGATGAAAGTAGAGTATGCGTGCAGTATTTTGTAGAGCATCCATTCCCTAGATTTACTGGTCTAGATGAGATACCACCTAGAGTAGAGGATGAGAAGGAGGAGGATGCACCTAGAAGGAGGAAACAACAAGGTGGTAGACATGGAGGTAGAGATGGTGATGAAGGAGATGATAAATGTAGAGGAGGGAGAGGCAATAAAGGAGATAGAGGTAGGGATGGTGGGGGTGGAGACAATGGTGGAGATGATGTTGGAGATGGAGGAGGATAGAGATTAGTGAGGTGGAGGAGACCCATTAGGGATCCTTGAAAGGTATAGGACTAACCATATGGACGAATGAGGGAAAGGATGCACCACAGGGTAAGAGGCAGGCACCCATTCAGACACCTCCTATACTAGCTCCAAGATGGGATGATGGTGAGGTGGCCACTCTATGAGCTTAGTTTGGATAGTTGTAGGCATATGTTGCACTATTTCAGAAGAAAGTGAGAGGACTGATTATGGAGAGAGATATAACCATAGAGAGATATTGTAGAGTAGATAGTCTTATAGAGCTTCAGCAGTAGGTTGTAGCCTAGGGCCCCCATGGTGACAATATGATCCAACCATGCTTCACTTTGGCAAGGAGATTCATTATTGGTGCATGTTATATGAGTAGGTTGTCCCTGCAGAGTAGAGAGTAGCCAGTTAGTAGAGAGCTCCCATGCCAGATCTAGATGAGCTCGAGTAGAGAGTTCAGGTGTGATGGGGATACCTCCTCCACGAGGATCACCAGGGGGTTCAGCCGGAGTAGGTCCATCTAGTAGTCATCATATTAGGCCGACAACTTTTGATGGTAGTTCTTCTTAGATACAGGGACATGAACCATTAGTTTTGATATGACCATTAGACTTAGTTTGACTCGAGATGTATCTTTTGATTCATGATATCATTGTACACTTGGACATTATTATTTTTGATGAGTTATATGATATGTGGTTGGTGGACTATTACACATGTTTATTATGGATGGATTTGATGAGTGAAAAGAATGACTCTATTTTATCTATGTGTATATGTCATTACTGGGATATTAGGAGTCTAGTTATGTATTTTGAGTTTAGAACCTTTGCTAAGTGACAACATTTTATATGTCTTGATGATATGTTCATATGGCATAAACTCATTTGATATATGTTCCTTTTTTATGCAATATAATAGGTAATTGTGCTATGAGGAATATCCATGGTAATGTTGCATGTAGATTTTGAATGTTACTCTAGTAGTAATAATTAGGCCTATGTTTGTGCACATTAACAATTTCATGTAGGAATAAAGAAGAATGTTGAACTGTTCTAGGATGTTCAACAATAAAAACTATGTAGCTGTTAGCCGGGAAATGGACAACAAGGATTGTTGTTGAAGGAGTCAGCTGACGGTTGGAAGTGGTTCATTATGACTTATTTTAAGACTTAATGATTTCCTTTGTTGAAGGAGTAGATTTAGGACTAAGGTTACGCTAGATTCTCTCTATTGTTCCAACAAACTTTGACTGATTCTCGGCATTTGTAATTTCACCTTCTTTTTCTCCTTGTTCAATAAAAGCATCCTCCTTGAACTTTGGGAGTGGTATGCTAGTTAGTTAGGAATTTCATGCTTTAAATAACCTCCCACCTTCTCTTATACGGTGGTTGAGAATAAGATAGTTTTAGTTATTGTAATACAATTCTAAGTAAAAGAAGCAGACTTCCAATAATTTGTTGTTATGTTGTCAAGTACTTTTAAATCAATAAAGATGATACTTTAAGCTCCAGGCGTTTGATTCAGTTATTTGGATGATTGCTAAGGGGGCCCACTTAGTGAGTACTCATTTGGTTTCTTTTATCAGTCATTTCTTATTCTGTACTTAGCATTATCTTGATCACAGATTGTTCCCGCAGTCACTGGAATACTTCCTGTGACTATTCCTGCAGCCACTACGAACTGAGTAGAATCATGTTTGTTGATCATGGATAAGTTTTGTTTTTCTTAGTTGTTTCTTAGAAGATAGTTTTCCTTACAAGCATTCAATTATTTGTTTCCAGCATTGTCTTAGAGAAACTTTTCAATTTCAGCAATAGGAAAAGTGGATGTTTCAGTCTTTCTAGTGCATATACTTTGCGGACCCATTTCAAGTATACACCCCGGGTTGACAACTAGATGAACCTTCATGATGAGAGATAATTACTTAGTAGAATGTCTAATCCCTGAAGTATGACTTCAAGGTCTAATTATTGAACCATTAGGAAGATCAATCAGGATTCATATTTCATTTCATGCTTTCTAGATGCACTATTTTATGTTGATTTGCTAATTATGGTTATGTGATGATGATTGTTCTATTATGATGATGTTTCTATGCAATCTACAATGTCATGCTTATATGATCTATGATTTTATTCCTATTTGATTAATGACTATATGTGCTTGTCATCTATATTTCATGGATATCTATGCTTATATGTTGGATTCTCTTATATTATGAATGTGTGCGGTTTATGTTATACATATGTATGATGAACATTTACAAAGGCATATGCGATACACTAACTTATGGCATGAAACTTTTGATGCAATGCATAGTTTTAATTCTTATATATGATGTATATATGTACACATGATGTCATATGTTATGCAAATGATATTGTTTTTGTTTTATTTCTTTTATTTTTCATAAGATCTATATACATGAAAATCTATAGATGTATGACAAATGCTCCATAAACAATGACTATAACCATGATCTAAATGAATAATGAAAAAATAATGTAACTAAATGTATTGTGATGAGATGATTTATTTTTGTAATAGCAAGTATACTCAATCATAAAATGAAAAAATATGATAACCTAGAAGACTTAAGAAAAATGAAAAGATAAAGATGTAGGATCATGAGCCATGAATAAAACGATAAACTCTAAAATAGTATGAATAAATTACTTATAAGTGAAATGAAATGCAAGCTAACTAACATAAATGAATGAAATCATCTTGTATACATTTTTCATGTGCTTGAACTGTCATCATTGAGCTTTAGAATATTGTAAGAGAGTACAAGCATCTTGGTAGAATGAAACCAAGATGACTAGAGTATCTCTTCCATGGATTTTGATTTAGCAAGTTAATACAAGAATCTAGGTATGATTGAACCAAGATGACCTGAGCATCACTTGCATGTATCAATAGACAAGAATTGCTCTTTTTCATGTTTAAACCCATAATGTCTGCGATGATCTTTTGTCTATCATGTCCTTAGATGAGTCTTCACACTACTAAAGACCAACCCACAAACAACAAACAAACAAAATAATCATGCCCCATCATAGCTCCTCTAGATTGAGGCATCCTTAAGTAGCATAGGAAACATGATAACAAACATCATGACATAACCATTAAATCCTCTTGCCATAGATGTGTTTTCTTTTCATGACATCTATGATCATCCTGATAGTGAGATCTTTTAGGCAAGTTGTTTATGTTGTCTGATATATGTCAATGTCTAATGTCAAGATTTTGTTTAAATCTTGTTGTTAAGTTGTTTGTTGTTTGGAGATAGTATCGTAATCCAGATTTGTTATCCTCTAGATTCTGGTATCAAAAGTCCAATTTTGTAACTAGGTCGAGGATATGCCCCCAGTTGAGGAAAGAACCTACTTATTATGGATGGAGGAATAAAGATGAATGAATAGATAGATGGAGGTCTTTATTATTAAATGGGTGGATGAAACACTAGTAACCAAGCCATGATGGGATTTTATTGATGGGATATGGATATAGAAAATATTTTATTATGGGTTTATGAATACGTACAATGTATATGGATATGATTTTTATTATAGGTATATACAATGGATATGGATGCAGATAAAAACTAGAGTCCTAATAGATGGAAGAACTAGTTTTTTCACAAATAGCACCTGTTTCTAGGTTTTCACCACTTGCTTTTATTGCACCTTTTATTGTTATTTGATTTTTTTTGTATTATTATCATTTTTTTTTTTAAATGGGTATTTTTTTGTATTTTTTTATGTTATTTGATATTTTTTATTTTTTTAAATATTTTTATCCCTTGCATCAGGGTTTCCTAAAAAGCTAGGTATAAAACTTTCGAAGATGCATATTGTTGATGGGATCATCTAACAACTTACCTTCTGGTGTAAACAATTGATAAGCTCCTGATCCATAAGAAACAATGATTACATAAGGACCAAGCCAATTTGGTTCAAACTTCCCCTTTTTCTCCATGTCATGTTCCTTGGATTTTACTTGAGCACTAGATCATCAACCTAAAATACATGGGGCTTTACTCTATGATTGAAACTTCTTGACATGCGTTGTTGATAAACCTTAAAATGGTTGAAAGCATTTTGGCACCACTCATCCAACAACTCAAGTTGTTGTTGGAGTCTAGAAACACGATATTCTTCATCTGGAATTTAGCCTTTAGTGATACTCGAAGGGAGGGTAACTTGACCTCTATGTGCAAGATGGCTTCTGAGCCATAGACAAGGGCATAAGGTGTGGTACTTGTGGGGGTTTAGCTACTTGTGTGGTAAGCCCACCAAGCTAGGTTCAGTTGAACATGCTAATCATGATTGACATCATTGACTGTTTTCTTTAATGTTTTCAAGATTGTATTGTTTGAAGCCTCAACATGGCCATTTCCTTGAGGGTAGTAGGGTGTAGAAAAATGGTGTTGAATATGGAAGTTGTCACAAAGCTCTTGGACATCCTGATTTTTAAAAGATCTTCCATTACAATGATAATGGTGAGGGGGATTCCATAATGACAAATGATATAATTTAGGATAAATGAGGCAATTTGTTTGCCTATGACAATGGTGAGTGGGATGTCTTCAATCCAATTTGTAAAACACTTTGTGTTGGTTATTATGAATTTGTGGTTGTTGGATAAAGGGGGATGAATCTTGCCCACAAGGTCGAGCCCCCATTGACAAAAAAACCAAGGATAAGCTAAAGGTTGTAACTCTTGAGTTGGTGCATAAATAAGATTTCCATGTATCTGACATTTCTTACACTTTTTGACAAAATAATATGAATTAGTTTCCATACTTGGCCAGTAATATCCCATACGCATAAGTTTCTTCGCCAAGGTAGGACCACTAGAATGTGTTCCACATATACCTTCATGAACTTCCCTTAAGGTGGTTTGATATATCTCACATTGAGACACCTAAGGAGAGTACCATCAAGACCTCGTCAATAAAGGTTATCGATAATTGTGGTGTATCGAGAAACTTTACGGACAAAGGTTTTTTTTTTTAATTTTTTGGATAGGCCAAGTGGTAGAACATTCTCTTTAAAATAGGTATAAATTTTTCCATACAAAGGGGAATCAAGTTTAAATAAATGCCATATAATTTGGGTATTAGGATCATTGTACACAAGAGTAGATAGTTGTTCCACCAAAAACTCATAACGTGCTTGATTTTTTGGTATATTAAGGAGTAAGGAAATAGTTGTCATGGCATTTGTAGCTTTACTATCCAATCTAGGTATTTTATCAAAAGGAATCATGTCAAAGTACTTCTTAAGTCATATACCATGTGCTTGTAAGGTGTCAGCTTCTCATCCTTGGTTTGGTACTCATCATTCACTTGATTGGTCACTAACTGGGAGTCTCCATACACATTCAACTATGTTATCGTCCACTCTACTACCATTTTGAGACCTATGAGAAGTGCTTCATATTCAGCCACGTTGTTGGTACAAGGAAACATTATTTATATGATTTTGGTATAATATCTCCTTGTGGGGTGATAAACAAAATTCTTGCTCCTAAACCATGTTGTATGTAAGATTTATAAAGATAGATTCCATGGTTGAGTTGAAATACTAAAGATAGATTCATCTGGTAATTCAAAAATTAATGGATATTCATCAATGAGTGGTGCATTTGCAAGTTGATCTGCAATTACCTATCCTTTGATGGCCTTTCTATCCACATATTCAATGTCAAACTCACTGAAGATCATGACCCACTTTGTTAGTCTTCCTGCTAAGGTTTCCTTGCTAAGAAAATATTTTAGTGGATCTATCTTGGTTGTTAGCTTGATAGGATGAGTGAACATATAGTGCTACAACTTTTGAGATGCAAATACCACAACCAAACAAGCCCATTCAATTGGTGTATAGTTTAACTCATAGCCAACTAGAGCCCAACTAATATAGTATATTGCTTGCTCCTTTCCTTTGTGATCTTGTTGGGCTAGTAGAGATCCTAGAGATGCTTCAGTAGCTAACATGTATAGAAAAAGTGGTTTTACTTCTATTGGTGGCATCAAGATAGGTGGGTTCATTAGATACAATTGCAGGAGCTTAAAGGATCCTTCACACTTCTCTTCCCATCTGAAAGGCACATTATTGTGTAATAAATGAGTAAAGGGATGACATTTATTTGCCAGTTGTGAGATGAACTTGCAGATAGATTGCAACTTTCCTTGAAGTGATCTCAATTGAATGATGTTTTTGGGAGCAATTCCATTTGTTGAAACTATATATCCTAAAAGCTTGTCGGACGTGACTTTGAACACGCACTTCTTCGAATTTAGACAAACATTGAATTTTTCTAGTCACCAAAAGATCTTATCCAATATCCTTAGATGTTCTTCTTGTGTAATGATTTTCCTAGAAGGTCATCCACACTATCTTCCATAATAGTGTGCATCATATCATGGAAAATAGTGGTCATTTCTCTTTGGTAAGTAGCTCTTGTAATTTTCAACCTGAATAACATAACATTCTAATAATATGTACCCCATGGACAGGTGAAGGCAGTCTTATGTTGGTCCTCTAGTGATATTTTGATCTTATTGTAACCAAAATATCCATCCATTAGAGATAGAATAGCATGTCTCGTTGTCAAATCTACAATGATGTCTATATTGGGTAAAGGAAAGTCATCCTTAGGGCATTCTTTATTCAAATATCGAAAGTCTGTACAAACTGTAATACTCTTGTCTAGTTTGGAAACATGAAAAATGTTGGGGATCCATTTAGGATAATCAAATGATCTTATAAGTGTTATGTGCAGATGCATCTTCCTCAACTTTTGGTTTATTGGTTTAGCTCTTGGAGCTACAAATAAATGATGCATGATGAGATTTGGATCAAGATTTGGCATATCTGCATAGGACCAAGTGAAATTGATTTGTCTTTCTTTAAATAATTTGATGAACTTGTTCATTTCTTGCTTTGACAAAGATGTTGCTAGATGAATGATCTTTAGACTATCTTTTATTCCAATGTTCACGGGTTTTTTATTTCAATCAAAACTAAAGACCTCTCCTCATATGTAAGTTGGGGAAGAGTGTCAAGCCTTTCATCCTTTGGCACCTCAAAGAGGTTTTCATCATTAGATGCATCCTTTATTTTATCTTTTTCATGATCTAATATTGCCAAAGTACAATTTTTGGATTAGATCTAATCTTTTATTGTTATATTTTTGCGACTAAAAGGCTTGGCACCCTCTCCAAAATAAGCCACATTATTGAGTTCTATAACGAAAATTGTCTTATATTCTCCTAGAGGTAAATGATCCCTAAGACTCTGATAGTCAATATTAGCATCATCATTGTGAAATGTATCAAGTTTATGTATGGCTTGTTGTTCCCAATCTATGAGTTTAGGATATACAAGTGAGAGGGGTTCATTTGGTTCTGGATCAAGTGATACAATAGTTAAGATGGAAAATTTTTATAAGTTTATGATGATATCTGTAAGGTCAAGATCAATACTCTCCTTAGGATTATCTATCACACTAGGTATCCAACCTTCCTCATGGGAGTCACTCTTGACACTCTATGAATCCAACTCTAATGATCTAGACCTCAAACTTAGTCCCTCATGGTATGTATTGGTAGAATGATAGGATTGAACTTTATTAACATGTTTGTCTTCACAAGACACCTCAGAAATCTCTTTCAATTCATCAAAATCTATTTCACTATCTTCTTGCAATTTATGGATCTAGTCAATTAGATTTGTAGTTGCCTTTTCTATGATATCTCCTTTATAACCTAGTCCTTTAGTGTATCATACAAGGGATAAAGAAGGTTGTATTGGTTTAGTAAGACCTTCTATTTTTAAACCTATGGGACCATGACCATCATATACCATTTTCTGCATAATAGTGAAACCTTTACCATATTACTCAATTGGTAATTCTATCTTTGATTCTTGGGACTGAGGATCACTTTCTTTATCTTTGTATAACCATTGTCTGATATATTTCTCTTCATTCTCATCTGATAAATTTCCCCATTTAATAAAAAGGACCATCAAGATTATTTGTAGGATTCAAATATTGTTATTTACTCATAGATGGTTTGCCATATGACTTAGGTGAAAGAGGCAATTGGGAGACACAAAAGGATTGTTCAATCGAGTATTCTCCAACACCTTTGTCTTTGACCTTAAGTTTCAATTCAATGAACTTGGACATAGAAGGTAATAAACTCGTCTCAACATGGGATAAGGATGATGAGGCTACTTAGGTACTAGGTATGATGACTTTAGACGTGGGCTTAATGGTGTTGTAATATTGAAAGGGATTAGGGTCTCCTTGGATTGTGATCTCTCAACCATTCTAGGGAAATTTCAAACATTGATGGTATGAGGATGGTACAACTTGAAGTGCATGAATCCAAGGAAATCTGAGGAGAATATTATAGGCTACATCAATATCAAGTACCTAGAAAACCACATCTTTCTCAACTAGTCCAACTCTTATAGGTAAAACAAGAAATCCCTTAGAGGCTCTTTCTTCTTTATTATATGCTTTTATAGCGATTTTCTTCTTTGGATCAACTGCTTTTTCAAAAAACCCCAATGCAAGGACTAATTTCAAAGCGCGGATATTTAAACCAGCTCCTCCATCTATAAGGACTCGTTTGATCCTATGTTTGCAAATAAGTACTTCAATGTGGAGAGGTGCATTGTGAGGTTGATTAACGACCATGCCATCATTTTTTATAAAAGACAAGAAGTGAGGCATGGTGAGATGTCCCACCATGTTTTGAAACTATGCTTGGTCAAGATCCATGGGTACAGTAGTTTCTAGTAGAGATTTTTCTAAAATGGCTTTGTGAGATGGTGAGAGACGTAAAGGCTCTAAAATTGATATGTGTGTTGGTGTCTGGTTGAGTTGATCTAGGATATTGTATTGATTTAATATGGAGGATGGTTTGGGTGGAAATCCTTGAAGGGTAATATTTCCTCTACAAGTAGTAACATTACATTCTCATATGTCCTCCAATTCTAATATGGAGGATGAAGGGTAACCAAACTTTTATCAAAAGGATAAGGAGGTATGTCCTCCAATGAATATTATTTTGTTGAAGATCCATTTTGTAATTTTGTAAATTGTTGTTGTAAATCTTGGATTTGTTGAGTAAGTGCATCTAGTGGATTCTTCTCCTTTTTATTCTTTTTATTTGCATTTGTTTTAGTTCAATCAACATAAATTGTTTCCTTTAATTGTGAAACATCGAAATACAGAAGCAACTTTACTCCTTGGTGAACAAGCATGAGGAAATATTTTTGTGGCTCCAAATTATAGCCTTTTCCATCAATTTGTGAAATTTTGGATCTTGTTGAGCATAAAAGACATGTCCTTTAGATATGTCATCTCCTTTAGATCCTCACTAGAGGTATCATGTCTATGTCTTGAAGTTTCTTCGAAATCCATTTTTTTTCTCTTTTTCTTTTGAGCCCTAGTCTCAACCATACAAAGTCTGTTTTATGATATGTGTTGATTAATGTTGATTGGATAAAATGTAGTTTGGGGAATGATGAGATGATATGTTGAAAACAAGATATCAAAATTGCTTTTTACTCTTGTATAGAATGGTAATCTTTAACTATGGTGAATAATTATCAAAGGATCATCCAAAGTGAGTCAAGGGAGATGATGAATCTCACTATGATGAGACTAACTTTGTCAAGATTTTTAGTATCGCTCCTAGATGAAGGATGATGGATCCTAATGAGGGGAACTAACAAAATTGTTGTCGTAATGATAATATCTCAAAAGCATTTCATAAAAACCTTGTTTTGATTTGTTTAGGATAGCTAGATATTGTTGGCATTGACAAAACCGGTTAATTCATAGAATCGGTATATTAGCTGAGATTTGTCATTGATGTCTAACACTGACCGATGGAGTGGTACCGGTGGAGTGGTGTATCTCAGTAGCAAAGGTGATGACTTGTAAACAATGTGGAAGCAACATAAGAGACATATGATCAAGGTTCAATCAGCTCAAGGGAAGACAAACTAAGCTAATCGGTCTGTCACTCAAGAAGATCGGTATTCAGGTCATATCTTCATGTTGGTCATTATGATGATGATGGTCACAAAAAGTGACTTATGAAAGAAGGCTTGAGGTTGTATGCAAACCAGAACCTCATTGGAAAATAGGAGAAGAGGACTGATGGAAGCACTACAAATCGGCATCAAAGGATGAACCGGTAATGAAGAGCACAATGGTATACCGGTAGACCGATGAAGTAGAAGGAAGATAGGTGGTCACCATAAATCTCGGAGCAGTGATCGGTTACATAGTTGCGATGGAAAAAGGTGAGTTCGTGAGTTTGTGTCAATGCCAAACTAAAGGTCGGTGAAGTCAACTTTAGTTATCATGCAGTTAAGCCATGATTACTTGCGGATTTTCTAGTTCACATTTAAAAGACTGAACTCGACCCAAAAGTTGCTATTTTTTGGGGATACATTGGTATATTTGGTTGAGTAGTTGGAGGAATTGTTGGAGGGTGTGTAGAGCAAGAGCAAGAAGATTTAAATTCAAAATCTACCGAGATCTGTGATTGCATTGATTAAGGAAACAACTGAAGGTGACGACAAAGAGTGTATAAAGTGTTTTGAGTTCATACAAAACCTTTTTGATCAAAAAATTTGCAAAGTGCAAATTCTGTGAGAGGCGATCCGAAGTATAGAGTGAAGAGTGAGGAAGTGCTAAATGATCTAGAAAAGTAGAGTGTGTGTGAAGTAGACCAGCAGAGTGCAGAGCTGAGGGTATGAGCAGAGGACCAGTGTAGTGCAGAGCAGACACAACCGGTGGAGACAAAGTATGATTTTTATTATGATCTAATCAAGCTATCAGTAGCTATTCCAGTAGATCAACTTCTTGTTACTTTCTAACCATTGCAACTCAAAATCCCTTAACTAGGTGGACTTTAACAAGTCCCTTTGTAAAATCCCTCAACTGGATGACATCTTAATTGATGATCCTAAGACCTTTAAAAAGGCTGCCTCTAACAACGTAAACGCTCTAAAAAACCTTAAATAAAATCCCTTAATCGGGTGGCACCTAACAATGTCTTTGTAATCTCCTAATAGCGATGGCTCCTCACCAGGCATACTCTAGAAGAGTGCAAATTTTGTGAGTTTCTACTCACATCGTGGTTTTCTCCCATTTGGGTTTCCACGAGATAAATCTTGGTGTTACTGTGTATCTTTTCATGCATGCATGTTCTTCTGTAATAACTGTTTATATTGATGAATATTAAGTTAGTGCAGTCTTGAGTTAAAAGGTTTTAATTTTGTAAAATTGGTAAAGTGTTGATTCACCCCTCCCCTCTCAACACCAGTTGGGACTAACTATCGGTATCAGAGCTTTGGTCCTTAGATTCAGAAGAGCTTAACAACTTAAGGAAAGATCCAAGATGATGTGAAAGGAGGGTCCTAAGTTCTCTAAGGAGAATTACACCTTATGGTGTGGTAGAATGAAGCTCTACCTAAGAACCCTAAGAGATCAATACTAGAATCATGCAATCATAGAGTACAATGAATCTACAGGGGTTCTCACTGCAGATCAGATCAAAGAAAGGCAAGACAACAGTGCTACTATGGATCTGATTGCTAGCACTCTATCTGATAATGAGTATGTTGAGGTTCAAGATATGAAAACAACCTATCGGATGTGGAATAAGCTGAAGACTGTTTATGGAGGAGATCCTCATGTTCAAAAGGCTAAAGTGGACAACTTGAGAGGAAAGTTTGATGAGATGAGGATGCAAGAAGGAGAAAATATAGAACAAAATAGTAAAAGAATAAAGGATGTAGTAAATTCCATCAGAAGTGTTGGAGGAAAGCTTGAAGAAGATGATGTGGTTAGAAAAATCTTGAGAACCTTGCTACCACAATATGCCATAAGGGTTTTTGCAATTCAGGAACTCAGATCCTAGGGAACAGTTAATGTTTCACTTGAATCACGGATCACTAAGTTGACTTCCTTTGAACTGACCAACTATGATAACAGTGTACCAAAGATTGATGTTGCCTTCAAAGCTTCCATGATATCTGCACCAACAAGGAGAAGAAAAGAAACTGGAAACAGTTCTACTACAAGAACCAGTCATTCTCATGAATGTGACAACCTATTATCTGAAGAATAGGAACAAGATGAGATTGAAGCTCTATTGGCAAGAAGACTGCCATGAGGAAAAGGAAAGTATAAAGGTAAACTTCCCTTGAAGTGCTTCTCTTGTAATAGAATAGGTCATATTGCATCTAGATGTCCTGACAATGATAGGAAGGATAATTTTAGAAGCTACAAGGACAAGAGCAAGAAGGAGTGCTATCTTACAGAAGGAGTTACAGATGAAGAATCAGAAGGATCCAATGGAGATGGAATTGCATTTGTAGTGGTAAAGGAAGACAACATAGAGGAAAGTGATATGATGCTAATCTCTAGTTCAAACCAATGTGGAGACTAGGTAATTGACAGTGGTTGCACTCACCACATGACCGGTGACAGAAACAAATTCCTCAGCATGGAGGACTACAATGGAGGAATGGTGAGATTCGACAATGATGCTCCTTGTGTAGTAAAAGGTAAGGGATCTATAGCCCTAAATGATAAAAAAAATCGTGAAGATGTTTATTGGGTAGAAAGGCTAAAATATAGTCTGTTAAGTGTTGCACAACTTAACAATAAGGGTTACCAGTTAGAATTCAATGAAGGAATATGCAAAATAAATGACAAATCAGGAAGTCTGATTGCTACCGGTAAACAATCTAGAGGTAATTTATTTCACCTAGACACCACCGTAGGTAGTTATCTAATAGCAAAGGTAGAAGACAGTTGGTTGTGGCACAAAATATTGTGTCATGTTAACTTTGATAGCATAGTAAAAGTCAGTAAAATGAAGTTTGTCAGAGGTATGCCTGATATTATGAAACCTGAAAATGCTATGTGTAAAGAATGCCAACTAGGAAAGTTAATCGGGTCTAGTTTCAGCAACAAATATTATTCATCTGAGAATGTGTTGGACTTAGTTCATAAAAACTTGTGTAGTCCTATGACGATCAAGAGTTTATATGGAGACCGATATTTCATGTTGTTTGTAGACGACTTCTCAAGAATGATGTGGGTTGTATTCTTGAAAGAAAAATATGAAGCCTTTCACATGCTTAAAGTCTTCAAGGCTCGAATAGAGAGAGGAACTGGTAAGAATCTGAAATGTTTAAGATCAAATAGAGGAGGAGAGTTCACCTCTCAAGAGTTCATGAATTACTATGAAGAACAGAGGATTATGAGACAGATGTCTGCACTTAGAACACCTCAGCAAAATGGGGTTGCTGAAAGAAGGAATAGAACTCTGGTTGATTGTGCGAGGACTCTGATGATACAAAAGGATATTCCACATATCTTCTAGAGAGAAGCAGTAAGCACTGTTGTGTATACCTTGAACCGGATACAGGTGAAGAAAGGGGCAAATAAAACTCCCTATGAATTGTGGTGTGGATACTTACCCAATGTGAGCTATTTCAAAGTATTTGGAAGCATGTGCTATATCAAGAGGGATAAGTACTCTGGAAAGTTTGATCCCAAGAGTGATGAAGGAACCTTCTTAGGTTACTCCAAAAAGAGTAAAGCATATTGGTGTTTGAACAAAAGGACCGGTAAGATTGTGGAGAGTGCCAATGTCAGAGTAGATGAGTTCTCTGAGAAAAATGAAAAGGATAGCAAGAGTGAACCAGAGGATTATCAAGTATTCGAGTACACTCTACCAATCGAACCTGCTGAAGAGAATCCTATTATAGTGGCAAATGAAGAAGCATGTAAATTAGAACCTACACAACCGATAGAAGAAGCTCCAAGAAACGAGCCGATACTAGCAAGGTATGTCAGAAACAATCACTCCGTTGAAAATATCATTGGTGACAAAGATGCAGGAGTATTGACTAGAAGAAGAGCAAGAGAGAATGTCTGTCTTCTCTCCAAAATTGAGCCCAAAACAACAAAGGAGGCTTTAAAAGATGAAGAATAGATCAAAGCCATGGAGGAGGAACTGGATCAGATTGAGAAAAATGAAACTTGGACTCTAGTGCCTAGACCAGAGAATAAAAATGTGATAGGCACCAAATGGGTGTTTAGAAACAAAATGGATAAAACCAGTCAAGTAGTAAGAAACAAAGCAAGGTTAGTCTGCAAAGGCTATGCTCAGGAAGAAGGTTTGGATTATGGAGAAACCTTTGCACCGAAGGCCAGGATGGAAGGGGCCAGAATCTTTCTTGCCTATGCTGCTTACAAGAAGTTCAAAGTTTACCAAATGGATGTCAAATCGACATTCTTGAATGATGTTTTAGAGGAAGAAGTGTACATAGAGCAACTAGAAGGGTTTGTATCAGAACATGGAAGAGATATGGTATGTAGGATGAAGAAGACTCTAATGGGATAAAACAAGCACAAGAGCTTGGTATGAGAGGCTGCACTCATATATGTTAAGCATAGGGTTCATGAGAACTAGTGATAATAGTAACTTGTATCTGAAGACCAGAGAAAAAGGAAATCATCTGATTGCAAAAAAAATTGTTGATGACATTATCTTCGGAGGAGATGATGAGATGAGCAGAGGTTTTGCAGAACAAATGAAGTAAGAGTTTGAAATATCGATGATCGGTGAAATAAAATTCTTCATTGGCCTGCAAGTATCACAACTAAAGAATGGTATATTCATTAGCCAGACCAAGTACATAAGGGAAATTTTGAAGACTTTTGGAATGGAAGATTGCAAACCTGTTGGAACTCCAATGGTTACAGGTTACAAGCTCTCCAAAAGTGATGAGGCTTATGAAGTGAATGAGACACTTTACCGATCCATGATTGGTAAGTTGCAGTATGTAGTACACAGTAGACCGGATATAGCACAAGTTGTTGACTTGGTTGCCATATTTGCTACAAATCTGAAAGGGCCCACCCTGCTGAGGCAAGGTGTATACTGTATAGATGCCCTACCCCGCTACGTAAATGTCCGAAAAAATAACTATGGAGTCATTGGAGGTAGGGGCCCACCAACTATCTCCTCCACTATAGTGGCATATCTAATTAGAGCGTGATGGATGAACAGATGGACTGTATCAGGAGAGGATAGCGAATGCCAGGGGGCCAACGCACCAACTCATATGGTGGTAGTCAAGAGAATATTTGGATACCTTAAGGGGACTAGTGAGTATGGTCTCTGGTATCCACATAAGGGATATTTCAGCTTAAGTGTCTTCACCGATGCAAATTGGGAAAGGAATATTGATGACAGAAAGAGCACTAGTGGAGGTGCATTCTTTCTTGGAGATAGGATTGTGTCATGGAAAAACAAGAAACATAATTGCATCTCTCAATCCACAGCTGAGGCTAAGTATGTGGTTGTTGCAATCAACTATACACAGATAGTATGGATCAAGCAATTATTGGAAGGTATCCAAGAAAAGGTGACTGAACCTGTGGTGATTCACTGTGACAACACCAGTGCTATTGAAAAATCCAAGAATCCAATGATGCATTCCAAGACAAAGCATATAGCTATCAAATATCACCACCTCAGGGAACAGGTTCAGGACAAGGAAGTGAGGTTGGAATATATACCAACAAAAGAACAGGTGGTTGATATCTTCACCAAACCACTACAAAAGGACACCTTTGAATACCTCAGAGGTAAGCTAGGGATGATGCCCCTATCTGCATTAAAGTAAGTAAAAAGGGCTCTACATCAATCTGATACGATTGCTTTATGAAAAATCTCTAAGACTAGATTGATAAGTGTGGACTACACTGGTTAGGGGGATCAGTCTTGTAAGTGTACTGAAATACATCTTTGGCATTGTTGTCAAAGGCGAAGATATGGTTATAGTGTTTGATTATTGGTTAGTGTTGAGCTGAAGTTGCTGAAATAGAGTATTGCCAGTGTTGGGGGGATATTCATTACTCAAAGCAGAAGTAATGACGAGTACAAAAATAAAGAAAGGAATGAAGAAAGTACATGTAGGAGAAATTGATAAGATAGATTCCAAAGTGTTGTCATCAATGCCAAAGGGGGAGATTGTTGGCATTGACAAAACTGGTTAATCCAGAGAACTGGTATATTAGTTGAGATTTGTCATTGATGTCTAACACTGACCGGTGGAGTTGTACCGGTGAAGTGGTGTATCTCAGTAGCAAAGGTGATGACTTGTAAACAACATGGAAGCAGCATAAGAGATAGATGATCAAGGTTCAATAAGCTCAAGGGAAGATAGACTAAGATAACCGATCTGTCACTCAGGAAGATCGGTGTTGACATCAGATCTTCAGGTTGGTCATTCTGATGATGATGAAGTCACAAAAGGTGACTTAGGAAAGAAGGCTTGAGGTTGTATGCAAACCAGAACCTCATTGGCAAACAAGAGAAGAGGCTTAATGGAAGCACTACAAATTGACATCAAAAGACGAACCAGTAATGAAGAGCGCAGTGGTATACCAGTAGACCGGTGAAGCTGAAGGAAGATAGGTGGTCACCATAAATCTCAGAGCGGTGATCTGTTACACAGTTGAGATGGAAAAAGGTGAGTTGGTGAGTTTGTGTCAATGCCAAACTAAAGGTTGGTGAAGTCAACTTCAGTTATTATGCAGTTAAGCCATGATTACTTGCGGATTTTCTAGTTCACATTTAAAAGACTGAACTCGACCCAAAAGTCGCTATTTTGGGGGGATGCAGTGGCAGATTTGGTTGAGTAGTTGGTGGAATTGTTGCAGGGTGTGCAAAGAAAGAGAAAGAAGATTTTGAATTCAAAATCTACCGAGATCTGTGATTGCATTGATTAAGAAAACACTAGAAGGTGATGGCAGAGAGTGTATAAAGTGTTTTGAGTTCATACAAAACCTTTTTGATCAAAAAATTTGCAAAGTGCAAATTCTGTGAGAGGTGATCTGAAGTATAGAGTGAAGAGTGAGGAAGTGCTAAATGATCTAGCAGAGCATAATGTGTGAAGTATACCGGTAGAGTGTAGAGCCGAGGGTATGAGCTGAGGACCGATGTAGTGCAGAGCAGACACAACCAGTGGAGATAGAGTATGATTTTCATTGTGATATGATCAAGCTATCAATAGCTATTCCAGCAGATCAACTTTATGTTGCTTTCTAACCATTACAACTCAAAATCCCTTAACTAGGTGGACTTTAACAAGTCCCTTTGTAAAATCCCTTAACCAGGTGACATCTTAATTGATGATCCTAAAACCTTTAAAAAGGTTGCCTCTAACAGGGTAAAGGAACTAACAGGCCTTAAATAAAATCCCTTAACTGAGTGCCACCTAACAATGTTTTTGTAATCTCCTAACAGGGATGGCTCCTCACTGGGCATACTCTAGAAGAGTGCAATTTTTGTGAGTTTCTACTCACACCGTGGTTTTCTCCCATTTGGGTTTCCACGAGATAAATCTTGGTGTTACTGTGTATCTTTTCATGCATGCATGTTCTTCTGTAATAACTGTTTATATTGATGAATATTAAGTTAGTGCAGTCTTGAGTTAAAAGGTTTTAATTTTGTAAAACCAGTAAAGTGCTAATTCACCCCTCCCCTCTCATCACCGGTTGAGACTAACAAATACGAAGAGCATTTGTGAACTATTTTGAAATGGATGTAAGATTTCTTTGTATGGTTTGGCTATTTTTTGAAATGGATTCTCTTAAAAAAAAAGGTATTTGAATTTGTTTTTATTTTTGCTCAAAACCTAATTTTCTACCTTCTATTGTGGATGCAAAGAAACAGTGTTCTAATGCACGATAATAAAGATTGTATGCATAACAACATATTTCAAATACATAAAAAGATGGAACAGATGCCAACTTAGTTTAGCTAATTAGTTTTGATCAATTTTGTGATGTTTTTGGTCAATTTTCCTAAGTCACTACTATTTTGGATGTTTTTTTTTTCTATTTTTGACAAGAAGACACATTAGACAATAAAACAAAATGGTTGTTTTCCTAAAGTAAATAATGAATGGATGTTCAAGGCTCGCAAAAGGCACAAGTTTCCACAATTCTAACACAATTGAAAATGCATCAAATACTTTCTAAATCTAAAGTCATGTCTTCACTGTTATACATCAACCCACATCTTGGAATCTTCGTCAACTCAAGTGCCATCACACCTAAATGGACATGTACACATTTTTGTCTTTTTGAGAGAGGATAGTGTTAGGGTTTCAAGCAGATCCGAAGCAAATATGAACTAACAATTATATGCAGATTTAAATACAAAAGATAAAGGAATAAAACATGACACAGATAACACAAAAATTTAATGTGGTTCACCCAGAATGGGTTACGTCCACCATACACAGTCGTCCAATCTTTCTTATTATCCAGCAAAATAGTACATCAACCTTACAATGCCTTAAGCATCCCAACCACTTATAACATGCATTTTTAGGGCAACAATCAAAGTCATCCTTTTTAGGGTTTTATTACAATGTCAGTTTTCATCAACAAAAAATACCCCCCAAAAAAATTTTCTGGGCTCCCGCCCCCGAACCCCCGCTTTTCTTAGGGGCCGCTACCCTCGGAACCCGATGAGGATACATGCTGAGTGTACAGTACTTTGCTAATCAGTCGCCACATTTCAACAATCTCCCACTTGGAGACTAATACTACATGACACCACTTGTACATGCAGCATCTGCTTGATAAAACACTAGGACTCGACTGGTATAAATTCCACAATTATCAATCAAGAAGACCAATAGAAACTGATGAAGAAATCAGCTTCTCCTGTGGAACTACCTTCGTGAACATATCGGCAGGATTCTCACTTGTGTGAATCTTCTCAAGCCGTAACTAACCCACCTCCAAAATAGTCTGGATGAAGTGGCACCTGAGCTGAATGTGCTTTGTCCTTGAATGAAAAGCAAAGTTCTTCGCAAGATGAATGGCACTCTGGCTATTAGTATACAATGAGCTATCCTCTTGTGTCTGACCCAATTCCTCCAGAAAACATTACAACCAAATCATCTCCTTGCTGGCTTCTGTAGCAGCAACATACTCAGCTTCAGTGGTTGAAAGTGCAACAACCTTTTGCAGCCTAGAAATCCAACTGACTGCAGTTCCCCCTATAGTAAAAACATACCCTGTAGTACTCCTTCGTGAATCAATATCACCCACCAGATCAGAGTCAACAAATCCACTCAGAGCAGCATTAGATCCTTTGAAACATAATGCCTTTGTAGTAGTTCCTTTCAAATACCGAAGAATCCATTTCACAACATTCCAATGTTCAATACCCGGATTACTCATAAACCTGCTCACAACTCCCACTACATGTGCAATATCTGGCCTTGTGCATACCATTGCATACATCAGACTACCAACAGCTGATGAATACAGGATGTTAGACATTTTATTAACCTCTTCTTGTGCCTTTGGGCACATATCCTTAGTCAAATTGAAATGACTAGCCAAAGGTGTACTAACTGCTTTTGCATCCTGCATGTTAAATCTTTTCAACACCTTCTTTATATACTCACTTTGGGACAAATTCAAGGTTCTATTTTTCCTGTCCCGTGTAATCCTCATACTGAGAATTTGCTTAGCTGCACCCAAATCCTTCATAGCAAATGACCTGGCTAATTTCTGTTTAAGATCATTTATATGTTGCATGTTAGACCCAGCAACAAGCATGTCATCAACATAAAGCAATAGGATAATATAACCGCCATTATCAAATCTCTTAAAATATACACAATGATCAGAATGACATCTATGATAACCGTGTTCAGCCATGAAACTATCAAATTTTAAATACCATTGTCGAGGTGCTTGCTTTAGACCATACAGACTTTTCTTCAACCTGCACACCAAGTTCTCCTTACCTTTGACCTCATATCCCTATGGTTTCAACATGTAAATTTCCTCCTCCAAATCTCCATGGAGAAAAGTTGTTTTGACATCTAATTGTTCAAGATGTAAACCATCTGTAGCCACAAGACTAAGTACAGTTCTAATTGAAGTCATTTTTACAACTGGAGAAAATATTTCATCATAATCTATACCCTTTTTCTGTGCAAAACCTTTTACCACAAGTCTGACCTTATATCTTTTCTGACCTCCTTCCTCCTCCTTCAGCCAATAAACCCATTTGTTAGGCAAGGCTCTTTTTTCTACAGGTAAAGGGACTAAGTCCCAAGTCTTATTTTTCATCAAGGAGTCCATCTCCTCTTTCATGCTTAGCTCCCACTGTTGTTTGGCATCTACCTGCATTGCTTCTTCATATTCTTTTGGTTCACCAGAATCCGTTAATAAAATAGAATACAAAGAAGGAGAAAATCTTTCAAGGGGACTAATTGTCCTCGTAGAACGTCTAACACTTGCAGCAGTTTGTGGGACAATCTGTTGTTGCTGAGCATCAAGTACCTGTGGCATTTCATTTTCAGGAATCTCATCCAACACCACATATTCTTGTTTGGCCTATTCATGCTGCTTTTCCTGCATCTGTTCTTGATACATAACCTTCTCATTGAATATAACATCTCTACTTCTAATTATTTTCTTATTTTCAAAATCCCATGACCAATAGCCATATTCATCTATCCCATATCCAATTAAGGTACATTTCTGAGATTTAGCATCAAGCTTGGTTATGTTTTCTTTATCAACATGGACAAAATCTTCGCAACCAAAAGTTTTTAGAAAAGAATAATTTACCTTTTTACCAGTCCATGCCTCCTCTGGAATACCACCATCCAAAGGGGTTGAAGGTCCTCTATTTATCAAATAGACAGTAGTATGTACATCATCTACCCAAAAATGTAAGGGCAATCCAGCATGCAATCTCATGCTCCTCGTGCGTTCCATGATAGTCCTATTCATTCTCTTTGACACACCATTTTCCTGTGGAGTTCCTGGAACTGTCTTCTTCTTTCTAATCCCATTTAAGGAGCAGTAATCTTCAAATGCTTTGCTGCAATACTCACCTCCATTATCCGATTTGAGACACTTCAACTTTTTTCCTGTCTCATTCTCAACCAAAGCTTTCCATTTCTTAAAAGTTTCAAAAACATCTGATTTTTGTTTTAGGAAATATACCCATGTTTTTCTGGTTGAGTCATCAATAAAAATAACATAATAACAAGAGCCACCAAGAGATGATACTTGAGCCGGTCCCCATACATCTGAATGTACAAGCTCTAACTTCTCACTCTTCTTCTCTTTCCCAACCTTGAGAAATCTGACTCTTTTTTGTTTACCATAAACACAGTTTTCACAGAACTCTAAATCAATCTTCTTTAGTCCTGGCAATAGATTTTTGGAGTGAAGGGTTTTCATCCCTTTCTCACTCATGTGCCCAAGCCTATGGTGCCACATTATTGAATCTGTTCTTGCAACATTTATTGTTGTTGTCCCTCAGTAACTTTATCTGTAGCAGCTAGGGTAGAGTAAGTGTTACCTGTACACAGATATAATGTGCCTACCTTCTCACCTTTAGCTATTACTAATGATCCTTTAGCGACCTTCCACATACTGTCTGAGAGGGTAACTATGCAACCTTCACTACCTAGTTGCCCTGCAGAAATTAAATTTCTTCTTAAATTAGGAACATATCTTACCTCCTGCAGAAACCAGTCATTTCCATTCTGTAACTTGATCTTTATCTTTCCTTTTCCAACAATTTGACAGGGCTCATCATCATCCAAATATACCTATCCAAAATCACCTTGAACATAATCTAGAAAATATTTTCTATGGGGTGTAGCCTGAAATGAAGCCCCAGAATCTATTACCCAGGAATCATTAGCATTATCCAAACATAAGATTAAAGCATCTTGTAAAGTATTACTTGCAATATTAGCTTCCTTACTATCATTTTCATTTTTGTCTCCTTCTTTGTTTTTTCAAGACCAACAGTCTTTCTTTAGATGACCAGGCTTTCCGCAGTACCAGCAATCTTTCTTTCCTCTAGATTGAGAGTGTCCTTTCTTTGACTTCCCTCGTGACTTCTCATTCCAAGGGCCTTTTCCTCTTTCCTTTGATCTTCCTCTGTTCTCCACATTCAAAACACTACCCGATGATGTTGGAGTCTCACCTGTGCTTTTCCTTCGCATTTCCTCGCTTAGGATAACACCAACAATATCATCAAATACCAAAGTATTTTTACCAGAGACAGAGTTACTTACAGCCATAACCAAGCTATTCCAGCTTTCTAGCAAAGAACATAAAATCAAGAGAGCTCTAACCTCTTCTGCAAAGGTAATTTTTACCGAAGACAATTGACTGGTAATTGTATTAAATTCATTTAAGTGCTCCGCTATAGATCCTCCCTCACTCATTTTCAAATTAAACAAACACTTCATAAGAAATACCTTATTCGAAGTTGAGGGTTTCTCATACAACTTAGCCAATGTTGCCATCAAATCTACAACTACTTTTGCTTCTATTATATTGAATGCTACAGACGGTGCAAGGCACAATCGAATGGATCCCAGTGCCTTTCTATCTAAAATGTCTCACTCTTCATCTGACATTGTGGTCAGTTTCTTTACCTTTCCTTCCAATGGTCACCACAAATCCTTTTGATACAGGTAATCCTCCATCTGCATTTTCCATAACTGATAATTCTGGCCGTTAAACTTTTCAACCTTGAATTTGGAATCCTCCATTGCTCCCACTCAAATCTGAGAGTCTTGCCAATTTACAGAATACCTCACTCTGATACCAATTGTTAGGGTTTCAAGCAGATCCGAAGCAAATATGAACTAACAATTATATGCAGATTTAAATAAAAAAGATTAAGGAATAAAACAGGACACAGATAACACAGAGATTTAACGTGGTTCACCCAGAATGGGTTACGTCCACCATACACAGTCGTCCAATTTTTCTTATTATCCAGCAAAATAGTACATCAACCTTACAATGCCTTAAGCATCCCAGCCACTTATAACATGCGTTTTTAGGGCAACAATCAAAGTCGGCCTTTTTAGGGTTTTATTACAATGTCAGTTTTCATCAACAAAAAATACCCCCCAAAAAAAATTTCTTGGGGGCTCCCGCCCCCGAACCCCCACTTTTCTCGAGGGCTACCACCCTCAAACCCTTGCCTAGGGCCCGGCCCAGCCCCGGACCCCGACGAGGATACATGCTGAGTGTACAGTACTTTGTTGATCAGTCACCACATTTCAACAGATAGATTGGGCCCTATAGGATTGGAAGGATAACCCAATCAACCTCTCCTCAAAAAATTACAAGTAGTTTATACTATGCTAGAGATGTATGTGTCATCTCAAGGGAGCCTTATGGTGAGTATCTTGGGGGAGGAAACTTGTTATGCCTTGCACTAAAAATTATCACAACGTATAGAGGTAGATTAGGTGGGCCTCTAACTAAAAGGAATCTAGTCATAATCTAGGGTTACCAACACCTTGCACGTATCCAAACTGACCTTACTTAACATATAAAACCCCTTTCAAATTGTCAAGTATGACAAATGTTATTGCCGGTGAGATTTAAACTTTTGTCTCAATCTAATTTCTATAGTAGATCAGATAAAAGTTTCACTTTAGGTCGTTCCCTCTATAGAGTGATCACTTCTTCAAGAGCCAGACCTTCTAACTGTGAAGGATGAATAAAACAAGAAAAATGAGATGGGTCTACTTGTTGGTCACACAAGTTTTTAGGGGAGATCATACACCTATCACCTCACAAGCACAAAAGATAGTGATTAATTAAATTCCTAGATTAAACTATGTGAAGCTATACGAAACACATAAAAAAGGCAAATCTAATATGACAAAGAAAATCAAAGCAAAAACCCTGCATATCAACTAATTAGTACAGTCTCAGTTTTGTGTCTTGGGCATACATAAGTAGCTACATAGATCATTAATGATCAAATTAGCTTGAACACGAAATTGAGAAAACAACTGAAATTTGTGAAAACCTAGTGTAAAGTTGACTAGAGTAAATGTGTGGGATTAGACTGTGGATGCACAAAAAGATGAAAATCGTGAATAGAAAGATGGAATGTATGCACAAAAAGATGGAATGGATGCATGGAAAGAAATGACAAATGTGTAGAAATAAGTGATAGATGCACAAAAAGATGTGATAGATGCACAAAATGAAGTGACAAATGTGCAAGAAGAAGTGATAGATGCACATAAAGAAGTGAGAGATGCACAAAATGAAGTGAGAGATGCGCAAAATGAGAATTTGCAAAAATGATGTCTGGGACTAAAAAAAAGTGAAACTCCTTTGATGAAATTTTTCTCTGTGGCATAGATTTGCAAGACTAGGCCACATATCCGCATGAATGACTTGTTACACCTGTAACACTCAAAAAATCAAATTTTATCTTGAATTTGTGGCTAGGACCCATGGTGGGTACCAAAAATGTGAGCTTGGGAAGTGGAAACACTATAGAACCTACGAATATACCACAAATAACCTATAATTCTTCTAAACCAGGTATCACCAATGAAACTATCAATAAATCAACAAAAATAGAGATTATACCTTGAAATAATTGATTACTGTTTATCATCCTATTGTGTTCTATCTCTTGAGATCTTGGTATTGGTTTTGCTCTCAGAATCTTGCACTATTCTTGTTCCAAGATAACTTCAAAGAGAATGAACTTTGTGGTTGATTGAAATGCAAAGTGGAGTATTCCTACAAAGCAAAGCTAAGATGATGATAATGATATGATATGAAGCTAAATATTAAGATGAAGCTATTATGGATATGCAAGCTTTTACTAATGGAAAATATGAGGCTAAAATAATGGTAATGATAATGTTAATTAAGCCAATGACACACTTTTGGAAATTGATATGATCTCTTGAAAGGATAAAAGTATAATAAGCACACTAAAATTTTGACTATTAGCCAAAATTAGGATATGAGGTATCCTTTTATAGGAAATCCAAGGCTCTGATCCTAGGTGGCAAAGATCAATGGAGAGGAATTGGTCTTGAGACAATAGACTACTAAGATTGAACTGGTTGGATTGTGATAGAAGAAGAATGAGGATGTTCCTCCTAGATTGACAAGGTGGGAGGAGAGGCCACATGTCATGATGCTCTCCATGACCATGAGAAGAAGGAAGAAACATTCCAAGTTTTTGGGACGTAGAGAAAAGGAAGGCCTCATTAGACATGTGTCTCATGAGTCACCTTTGACCATGGTGACGTGGAGAGACCAAAGCCTTGAGAATAGGGAAGGTGGATAATGGATAGGAGATAAGGTGACACATAAGTCTCCCACTCCTTTTGACTAGGGAAAGATGTTAAAGATAAATAGCAAATTAAATATTAAAAATATTTAATTTTCTTATCCACATGAGGATGAGGTGGCAAGTGAGGTGTAAGGTTGACATGGAAGAGTGATGTGGACTTAGAAGATTGACTTTGTCTTTGGAGGAATAATTAAATAATTTAAAATTATTGAATTAAAAGAGACTAAAAAAAGTTAAGGACTTGGTTAAATAAATTAATATTTATTTACCCCTAAGAAGAATAGACTAAGAGCGAATCATTTAAATAAATTAAATAATTTATTTATTGATATAGGAATAGACATTAATTAAATAATTAACATTTGATTAATTTATCTCAAGCTAATTTTAGATGTATACACTAACGGGTGATCCCACAATACTGGGTTACACTTTTTGGTACATCCTTATTTTTGTTGAAGTCGCATATTTTTTAGAAAATAATGACTTAAGCCTTAAGAGGCCCCATTGAAAGAATTTATTAAAGAGGGTTAGATCAAAGCCTCTTAGATCAAACTCCTTTTGTTAGAACCTCTTTACTCTTCAATCATACTTGCAATGGAGTCTCATTCACACCTATCAAAATGCTAAAAGAAAACCACTTTTATGTTAGCTTTTGGGGGGTCAAAGGAATTCATTTAGAAGTTTTGTTTTGTAAGTATATAGTCCTTATCATAAGCTTTCCAAAAATTATAATTTCAAATATATTTAATTTCATTAATATATTTATTTCTTATTTCTTATGAATGTAGGTTTTTTCATTGAACATTAAGGTCTTTGTTTCACACATGTGGAAAAATAGAAAATAGAATAATTTTTTTTGTTAAAAATATCTTTTCCCTAGGTATCGATATCCTCATTCCAACACAAAAATAAGAAGTTAATTTAATGCATACAAAAAAGCTATGCATGACATCATACACCTCTGTCCAAATAACAATTACTCCGACTTCAAAAATTCACTAAAAAAATATATGCAACAAAAAATTATGAAAAAAAATCCGTACACTAGATATTGGTGCGATAAATATATATTTTAAAAACCATAATTTTATTCTTTATATAAAAAATATTATGCATGACATCATAAACATCACTTGTAAAAATGTTGATTACTCTAAAAACCAAGTTATTAAAAGTTACATAAAAATATATATATAATTTATTTCTAATTTATATTTATATATATATATATATATATATATAGAGAGAGAGAGAGAGAGAGAGAGAGAGAGAGAGAGAGAGAGAGAGAGAGAGAGAGAGAGAGAGAGAGAGAGAGAGAGAGAGAGAGAGAGAGAGAGTCTTCACAAAAAATCTCACAAATCAGTAGTTTATTTCATCTCCAAATTCTTAATGGTTTAGCTGCTATAAGTGGTAGAAGTGAAGACCTGGTGCAAAATGTTGATTTCAGAGTCAAGTTCGGCCAAAAAGTGTAACTCGATATTATGGGATCACCCTAACATTTCCTTGTTTCTTCCATGCATCTTTTGTTAGAGCTCTTTATGTCTTGAAAATTGTCTCCTTGAATGAAAACTTGAGCCTTTAACTTTAAATTTGTATTCTATAAAATGAACACTTAGATGCAAAAGCTTCATGTGCTATATTTTATTCTTCATTAGATCTATATATGCTTTGCAGTTTTCAATTGTTTTAATTCGTGGTATATCTTTTGAACTCATGAACTCCTTGAAGTGTTAATTATGAATTTATTCATCCCATGCATCCAATTTTTCTCCATTGGTATATGTTATCTACTTTGAAACCTACGTGAACCCAAATGATGTATTGTAGTTTTTCTTGGAGCTACCTAAATGTTGCCATATGGTGCCTCTATATCCAAAGCCTTTTCAAGCCAAATTTTAAATTAATTTTTTCTTTTGATTTCTTTCAAAATTCCTAGATGGTATTTTGCACCTATTTTATCTCTAGAGCTTCAAATCCCTGTACAATCATATTTTATCCAACTTTTGGATTTAGATTTCAAACTTGAGCGACTTAGGAGTTATATACTAGGAAAACCTTGATGATGATTTTAGTTAACTAGAGAGCATGATTATAAGCTTTGATACATGATCTAAATATTGAGACTTATTTTGATGTGGTTGCACCTAGTTAAATCCAATATTGATACACTTGATACTATGTACCACTTAGTTGACTAAAATGCAGGATTGTTCCAAAAAAATTATATCTATTTTATATGAGAATCAAGTGAAAATTTTGATATAGATGAACCTATTTGAGAAAATAAGATTAAATATGATTTTTCCACCAAATAGGGTACATATATTTTTTGATTAATCTAATCCCAAGTAATAAAATGTGTAAATCAAAATCTGATTAAGTTATTGCTTTAGAAAAAATAATATTTTCAATATTTAATATCATGTATAGTGTAGAAAGATTAAGGGTGCCAATGAAAATAAAATTCAAATTTCCTCGAAAAAAAACTAGTTACTAAGGTTGGAGATGTAAATTGGGATGATAGAGCTACAATAAGTGATTACTGTATCTTTTGGTTTATACAATTCAAATAAGAGGTATGACAAGATGGGAAAAAGAATGGAGAAACCATTAAATCCTTGGCATTGTTGAAGTAATTCACATGGAAAACACTTGGAGCTAACTATTTTGGGGAACATACTTAAATTTGGAGGGTGTGGTTATTAGGATGGACATGGAATTCGTAATAGGTTTTCTTTGATTTATTGGATCTATAAAACCACATTTTTAAATTGTAAGAAGGGTTAGGATAAAAGAGGGGAATGGGGTACATATTCATGACCCAATCTTACCAATTTGATAATAGTTTGGTTTAAAGGTTTGTTGTAATTCTAATGGATATCGAATTAGTGTAAGTCTCATATTATAAATTATCTTGTATATAAATGTAGGAAACCTTAATTCATATGAATTGCAATCTTAGTTTTCACATAATCTTGCCATTGTTTTATTCCTAGTCTCATAAAATTGGAGATATATTTTGAGTTAATTATATGTTATATGATAACACTAGTTATGTTGCAATTTATATAAGGATGATCACTCCATAGCTTGGTTTTGTTTGAGGATATAGAGGACTTAGTGATTGATGTTACATTAGGATTGCAAACACCTCTTCATCTTCTTTCATCCCTACCCTTATCTCTCTTTTTATCTCTTTTAACTTCGTGTTAACTTATAAGTAAGGCAGTTTTAGATTATAGAATTAGAATATGGTTTTAGTAAAGATATTTTGATAGGTCTCATTGTGAAAATTATGGTCCAATTCAAGACATTTTAATCTTGCATGATTTTTATTGATGAAGGGGATGGACAACAACCTTAAATGCAAATTAAATATTATTAACTAAAAAATGAGTAATAGTTGTTACTTCATGTGCTAACTTATAGCTCTCCCTAGTCAAGCTATCTTAGAAATGTTGACCAAACAATTGAATCATTTCAAAACTTTCTTTTCTTTTGAGTGAGTCTCAATGTACCTTTAAGTTTATGTGTGTCAAAATCCCCATCTACATAATTTGCAATTTTTAAAAATCACTTCAAAAGGTAAAATAATACAACCCAAAGTGTTAATGTGTTTACCATTAGTCATTTTTGAAGACACCACTCAATGTGCATAAGCATGTTGTTGAAGATGACTATTAACCAAAAAATCTTTAGGACATGCATTAAGTTTATTTGAAGCATAAATGAGAATAACATTAAAAAAATTTACATACACACTACCATGCACATATAATGGACCATACTAATTGGTATGCGATATCTTCTCATTGGAAAAATTACTAAATGGAGAAGTATGAGAGGAGGAAGGTATGTTTGTATTGTGTAACATATCCACAAAAGCAACATTATGGAGCCATGGATTATAATCATAATAATAATCATCCATAGAATCTCTATCAGTGTGTGTATGTGCTATAACAAGATGATCATGGTGATGATATGTATGGATAGGAAATGGATTAGCACATAAATTTCCAAATTTTGATCAAGGAGACCAGTTGAATGATTTCTCCCTTCATTGTTAATTTTTTATGTATGAATCATTTTATTTTCTATTAAATCTTGTACTTTATATTTCAAAGCTATGTATGCTTCAATATAGTACATTTTATCTTTGAAATTCATAACATACATTTTCATTTTAGTTCTTAGGTAGTCATCTTGTTGGATGTTATAGGTGGATAAAATTAGGGTAATAAAAAATAGAGTTCAACAAAATTTGAAGCACAATATCCTCGAGGAATCTTGTAACTTAGTAAACTTTATAAAAGTTTAGGATTAAAGGAAAACAAATTAGAAGTATTGGCAACATGATGGACAATTACCTTTTTGTCCTCACAATCATTACCCTTTGAAAAAGTGTTAATTTTTTTGGAACATATGTAGATAAGAAGATGTTGAAGAACTATGAGATGATGAATTATATTTAAACACATTACAAGAAGGTAATTTCACTTAAATATTCTACACGCGAGCACACATATTCATAAAATAATCAAATATATTCATATATGTAAATTATTTTGGAGGGGTGGCAAGAAGCCCTAAACAAAACTTATTTGCAATTCATCATCAAGAAGTTGGTGGTGTAGCTTAAAACATAAGGACTAAAATATACTAACACTTTCATGTATTCTCTCATTAAGTTCTTGGACACATTAAAAATAATCTACAAAAACTTAAAATAATAATCTTTAATCTCATATTAAATTTGAAATGTTTTGGCTAATTTTGAGAAAAAATGAATACATCGATTAAGTAAAGAGAAAAAACACTCAATAGTATAATCCTTCAAATTATCAGGGAGGAACTTAACCAAAACCTTATCTTCATCACACAATTTAAACATGCAATAATTTAGGTTCTCAAATGTCTATTAGGATCACTTTTACCACCATCCATTTCAAAATGAGGTGCCACAAAACCAATCTCAAATGTAAGTGGTTTGTTTTGTGCCTTTACATGTTTACCTTTGTGTTAATCATTAGGCACAATATCCACTTTATGATCCATTTTATCTATATTTTGAATCAATGCATCCATAATAGAAATAGGAATGATTGTTGTAGGAACATGAGACACAAAAAGTGGGTTATTAGTAGGCTAGGAGAAAGAGTGATAAAGGTATGGACATGGTCATGTTGTATAGAAGGAGGTATGAAGCTAGGAATAGATTTTAAAGTAAAGTGAGGATGGTAATAGTGGAGTCGGAATAGAACTAGAAGAGTGGGAAGAATATGCAACACTAGTTGTGGAAGTGAAAATGGTAGAAGAAGCACCAAAAACATTGTTTAGTCATGCACTAATATACATATCATGAAAATTAGGTGAAATTATATTGAGATGGAAGGAAGAAAGAAGTGAATGTGCAAAACTCAAGATGTGAAGTAAAGATAACAACATTACCAAACCTGTTAGGGGAGGGTTAGAAGAAGGTGGCATACCAAATTAAGGAATAGACTAAGGAGGAAATTGCATGAAATCAACTTAGGTAGGATGGGGAGATGAAGGTATATCATTCAAAGCAATAAGCAAAAGTAACCTTAGTACCAATTCCTTGAAACACTTCCAAACCAAATGGATTATTAAGCAAAAAATCATGAAACTCTTGAGTCAAATGGGTAGGGTAAACACATCAACCAAAGAAGAAAGCTCACGTGCAAACTATTATTTCAAATACCCCTTGTTATCATATTCTCAATCTTAGACTAAGTAGTAGCAATAAAAATATAGTAATTATACTTAAACTAACAAAAATACTATTCTCAACCTATTGGTCAATTTGAGGATTCAACTAAGGACTCCTCTTAAAGGGAAGTGAGAATGTGGATGAGACCTTGTGCCATGTGTTATTTTGAACACACTAAGAAAGGGAATAAAAAGATCATTCCTTAATTATTTCTCATGGGCTAAAAGAAAAAGTTAAAAAATAATCTAATAATGACATGTTAAGGCCTTAAGTTACATAAAAGGGGGACAACTTAAATGTTATTATTAGAATAGAAAAATGACTTTTATAACTCCTTGAGATATTTTAATATTAAAAAAAAGGAGTTATTAATTGTTTTAGCCAAGAAAATGAGAAGACTAAATGAGGAATTGAAAAGGCATGTTTTGGAGGGAAAAGAGAGGAGCCAAGATATCTATATAAGGAAGGAAAGGATCAAAGGGAGGATGTGGAATATGAACCAGTTTTCTCATATTATTTGAGTCTTGTTTTAACAAGCAATCCAAGGATGAAAACCCTTGTGATTGAGGAGATCAAGGGATGAAAAATCCTTTGGGTTTGCAACAAAATTGGGGTATGAAAACCTTTTGGTTCTCTAAGGTGTTTTCAATTAGAGATCACTCATGTGCTAAAAGTTTGTTCAAATACCAAGTTGGCATATTGCATTTGTTGAGTTGGAATTTTAAAGAATTTGAGTTGGACATTCAAATATCAAAGGCTTGTGAGGACACTTGAACAAAGTCAATTGATGAAGTGGTTTTGAATTGACATATTCTAATAAAGATCATTTTGTGTGGGCCACTTTGTTAGGGTCATTTTGTTGTGTTCAATATATTATTACGTTTCAAAAATTATATGTAATCCTATTAATTAAGATGTAGCTACAAGCATAAATGGATTTGAATCATTGGTTATTAAATCACAACATCATTTTGTATTTGGATCATTGGTCATTATATCAAAACATCAGTTTGAATTGTAGATGTTATTAGATTTTTATGCAAATGTAGCTTCATACCAACCATAGCTTCTAAGATCATTATTCCATGATTCTTCTAAAGGACGACTAATAATCCTTTCTAGATATTGTGCATCTGTAAGATTATCATGGTATCTAGATTATTGAAGATTATTCATGACAATTTTAGGGTGTGTTGGGTCGATGTATCACCTTCGTTACAACTATTTCTATTAGTTTTAGCATTTCCTTATCATTGTTGTAGTCAATAGTGATATTGTTTGCATCACAATATTTATATTGATAACATATATTTTATTTTGTGATAATATTGGTCTATTTTGTATTCCATATGTTGAGTAAAATTTTTGTAGTAAGGTTTAAGAGAATCATTATGAAATATTCATTACAAGCTAACATATGGTGTAACATTTCCTTATCATTGTTGTAGTCTATAGTGATATTGTATGCATCATGATATTCATATTAATAACTCATATTTCATGTTGTGATAATATGTGGTCTATTTTGTATTCCATATGTTGTTAGGAACATTTTTGTAGTAAGGTTTAAGAGCATCATTATGAAATATCGATTACAAGACAACATAAATAAGTGTGATTGAGATACATAAAAATATTATTTATCCATCATATGCTCTCACTTCACACATCAAGGGATCTTGGTGATCAAAAGGTGATAGATATTTAATTTCTAACTTGGGAAAGGACTTCTAATGTTTGTAGGACTCCAAAATTCTCCAATAGGGACCTTGACATACACACAAGTCACAAAACCTTTAAGGATGAAGGATATGAAAACAATATAAGGTCTAATATAAAACAAAACAAAAAACAAAAAAACAAGTAATTAAATATGCAAATAAATCAACAAATGAACCCTAAAGGCCAAAATAAAGGTGGATAGGGTGGAATGAAAATAAAATCACATAATTAAACACAAAACTATAAAGAAAGGTATATTGATAAAGCATATACAAAAGAGAATATATAGTATATACCCTAATTAGATACGAGAAATAAAATATGCAATCAAAAAATCATATTTAAACTCTAAAAAGTAAATGGTAAACCTTGAGGTCAAAAGCCTAGAGTAGCTAAAAATGTTGGGTTAACAAAAAAAAATGAAGAAATAATGCCTTCTACATATATATTCTAGGACAAATAAATAAAAACTAGCAATTGCACCTTGGTGTGCAATGAGTACGCCGAATAGGTGTGGAAGGTTAATTAGAAATAACTTTGGTCTATTTTTTGCATACATTTGGGCAATGCATGAGGCCAATCAATAATCTCTTCATTTGTTTGTGTAAGAATGGTTTCAATGGAGAATCGATTTCTTCAAATCAACTATGCATTCACTTACAAGGATCTAAATAGAACTAAAAACCTATGAATTAGGAAGATAATCTTTATTACCAATAGGCTTATGTTATGTTAGCAAAAAGGAGACATGGATGTAGATAGGGATGGAAAGAGGAAGAGATAGAGAGAGTGTGTGTTATATATGGAGAATGAAAGATAGAGATGGGGTATATAGATAGAGGTCTAGGAAGAGGGAGAGAGAGATGGGGGGTAGACAGATAGATAGAGAGAGGGAGAAATGTCTAGGGATAGAAGGAGGAGAGGAGGATAGAGGTGGGGAGAAATAGATATAGGGAAGTAGCTTGGGAGAGATAAAGATAGAGATAGATAGAGAGGCATTGAAAGAGAGGAAGAGATAGAGAGCCAAATAAATAAAGAGATGTAGAAACATACAAATAGAGTTGGCAAGACATATATATGTATGTGTGTGTGTGTGTGTGTGTGGAAAGATGAAGAGAGAAAGAGATATATGGGAAGATAAAGGGAGAGAAAAAGAGAGAGAGATGGGTAGAGGAGGGAGAAAGATAGGTAGAGGAGGAAGGGAGATGAGAAGAGGGAGGGAAGATATAGATAAAAGTTGATATAGAGAGTGTTGGCATTTGACATTATAACAAGCAAGGAGAGATTGTTGGCATTTCAATAAGGATATTGAGAAGGTTGTTGATGATTATGGATAAAACTGATTAAGGATGTTTACTATCTTAATATTATTATTTTGTCATTGATGTCAAGAAATTGATTTTCTAATTCAGTATGATGTTGCCATATCTTGAGAAGTATGATTTGATGAGTATAAAGATGTCAGTAAAAGACATAGAAAGAATATGATGAATAAGGTATTCAATGGGCAACTATTACTGAGTCAGACAATGATGAGATCATGATGTTTAAATTGTTTTAACATCATACATATGTTGTAAATTGTAAGGTTAATAATATACTATGTTACCGAGCAAAGAACCTAGTCGGTAAAACCCTAAGGAAGCTAGTCGGTAAACCCTAAGGAAGCTAGTCGGTTAATGAAGGCGGAATGTCTACCGAGTGAAGTTTAGTATTCACTGAGTTATTATTGAGTTGTAACCGAGCTATAACAGAATACATTAAATGGTTACATGCATTATTTAATGAAGGAAGCTGATGAGCTGGAACTGATTAAATGATTGGTATGTTGTGCATAAAGTTTGTTAATGAATCTATGGCAAAGGAAAATCGACATGAAGATCTATAGTGCATATTGAACCGCAATACCCTAGCACAAGTTCCAAGAAATGTATGCAAGTTCCTAGGCGAGGTAAAACATTTTTAGATCGAAGGATACATTGAACCTGGTCAAAGTTTGAAGATCTGATGGCTATGATTGATCATGGGAAATGTGATCAAGGAGATTAAGCAGTTGGCGAATTGTTTATAAATAGGGAGTTGTTGATAAACAATGTATGCGGGCAAATGTATGCACAAGGATGCTACATAGTGATTACCGAGCACAGAAGCTTGAAGACCTGTTTGAATAACAAAGTATAGAAGCCTAGCAGATGGACAAGATTAGTTCTATGTCTAGATTGTATTGAGCAAATAAGATTCTGCTTTAGCATTTTAGATGTGAAGTTGCAGATAGATTTTATTACTGTTATTTTGTGAAAGTGATAGAAAATCTCTTAACCGAGTGGACTTAACAGTCTTATTTGTAAAACCCTCTAGCAAGGTGACATTCTAATTGAGTGTTTGAAATCCTTTAACAAGGTCACTTCTAACAAGGTGAAGATCCTAACAGATCTGAGGGAAATCCCTTAACCGGGTCACATCTAGCAATGTGTTTGTAATCTTTAACAGGATTTGCTTTTAACCGAGCATACTCTAGAAGAGTATATTTCTTAGTGGGTCCAAAATCCCACAGTGGTTTTTCCCTATTTGGGTTTCCACGTTAAATCTGGTGTTATGAGGTTTATGATGTTTATATGCTTTTGAGTTTGCATGTTTAGCAGTTTTGGTTATATTACTAAAGTATATGTTACCAAGGTTGAATCTGATATTTTATGGAAGATTAAGTTTGTATGATTCACAACCCCCCCCCCCCCCCACCCCCCCCCCCCTCTCATCTTGTTGGCTATTGGATCTGTACTTACATTAAGTATCAGAACTATCAAAGAGATAAAGAGGGATAGAGAAATGGATAAGAGTATAGGAAGAGAGATAGAGAGATAGGGAGATAAAAGTAGATAAAAATATGAATAGAGAGAGAGAGAGAGAGAGAGAGAGAGAGAGAGAGAGAGAGAGAGAGAGAGAGAGAGAGAGAGAGAGAGAGAGAGAGAGAGAGAGAGGAAATACATCGAGATAGAGATAGGCAAAGATATATAAATATAGAGAGGGAGAGAGATGGATAGATAGCTCAAGGAGGAGAAAAAGATAGAGGTAGAGGTGAAGATAGAGGGGGAGAGAGGAAGAGGGAGAAATAGCTAGAGGTAGATGGAGAGGTAAATATTGGGAAAGGTTGGAAGATAAAGAAGGAGATATAGAGATGAAGATTAGAGAGATATAACGAAAGGTGGAGAGATAGAGTGTGAGAGAGATATAAATGGTAGGATAGAGTGGTAGAGATATTGAGATATAAGGAGAGAGATATAGATAAAGAGATAAACAAATAAAGAGAAGTAGAGATAGAAAAATAGAGATGGATAGATGGGGAGAGAGATAGAGAGATATAGATGGTGGGATAGAGTGGTAGAGACATTCATATATAAGGAGATATAGACAGGGGTAGAGGGAGAGAGATATATAGAGAGACAGAGACAAACAAATATTGTGTAGATATAAAAAATTAGAGATGGAGATAGGGAGAGAGAAATAGGGGAGATATGGAGGAAGATAGAAGGAGAAAGAGAGAGAGACATATAGAAAAATAAAGGGAGAGATAGAAAGCTATATGGGAAGAGAAAGGGAGAGAGAGGTGAAGATAGCTCAAGGGGGAGAAAAAGATAGAGGTAGAGGTGAAGATAGAGGGGGAGAGAGGAAGAGGGAGAAATAGCTAGAGGTAGATGGAGAGATAAATATTGGGAAAGGTTGGAAGATAAAGATATGAATAGAGAGACATATATAGAGAGACATATATATATATATATATATATATATATATATATATATATATATATATATATATATATAGAGAGAGAGAGAGAGAGAGAGAGAGAGAGAGATTGGAATAGAAAGGAAAGATAGAGGGGTATGAGAGGAAGAGATAGATGAGGGGGAGATAGAAAGATAGAGAGATAAATATATAAGAAATGATATATAAGGAGAGGTAGAGGGATATATAGAGAGAGCGGGAGAGATGGAGGGGTAGAGAGAGAGAGAGAGTGCACTTTAGTGAGAGATAGAGAGAGGTAGAGATGGAGAGGGAGAAATAAAAAGTGTGTGTGTGTGTGTGTGTGTGTGTGTGTGTGTGTGTGTGTGTGTGTGTGTGTGTGTGAGAGAGAGAGAGAGGAGTGTTTGTGTGTGTGTGTGTGTGTGAGAGAGAGAGAGAGAGAGAGAGAGAGAGAGAGAGAGAGAGAGAGAGAGAGAGAGAGAGAGAGAGAGAGAGAGGAGTGTTCTTGTGAGAGAGAGATATGGAGATGGAGATAGAGGAGGAAGAGCAATAAAAAGAGGATAGAGGAGAAGTAGAAAGAGAGGTAGATATAGTGGAAAAGAGAGATGAGGAAGCGAGATATATATAGCGAGAGGTAAGGAGATAGGGGAGATAAATAAAATGCAAATGTTGTTTACTTTTATTAGTTTTTTAAAATATTCTTTTGTAGATTAAACATTGCTTCATTTTTGTTGTTTCTATGAGGATTTAGTAACTTCTTACATACTGAGAAGAGAAGTAGAAAGATATAGAAAGAGAGAGTGATAGGGAGAGAGGGAGAGACGGGGAGAGAGAGAGAGAGAGAGAGAGAGAGAGAGAGAGAGAGAGAGAGAGAGAGAGAGAGAGAGAGAGAGAGAGAGAGAGAGAGAGAGAGAGAGAGAGAGAGAGAGGAAAAGAGATATATATAGTGAGAGGTAAGGAGATAGAGATAGAGGAGATAAATAAAATGCAAATGAAACTATTTACTTGTATTAGTTTTTTAAAATATTCTTTTGTAGATTAAACATTGCTTCATTTTTGTTGTTTCTATGATGATTTAGTAACTTCTTACATACTAAAAAGAGAGAGAGAGAGAGAGAGAGAGAGAGAGAGAGAGAGAGAGAGAGAGAGAGAGAGAGAGAGAGAGAGAGAGAGAGAGAGAGAGAGAGAGAGAGAGAGAGAGAGAGAGAGGAAAAGATATATATATACATATATATATATATATAGTGAGAGGTAAGGAGATAGAGATAGAGGAGATAAATAAACTGCAAATGAAACTATTTACTTCTATTAGTTTTTTAAAATATTCTTTTGTAGATTAAACATCACTTCATTTTTGTTGTTTCTATGATGAGTTAGTAACTTCTTACATACAAGATAAACCTCAAATAAAACAAACTTAGGTGAAAATTAAATATCTATATATATTTGTTATTTAATTATGTATGTATTTTATATATTAAATACATACTATATAATTAGACTAATTGGTATATTTTTAATCAACTAAATATATTATATGATTGAATTTTAATTATATGAAAATATTATATACTAATTATATATATTTGTTTAAATATTTTTTATTAAAATATAATATAATATTATTTTAGTATATGTCTTCTTCTAGATTATATCATGCAAGATTTTTTGATAAAATCTACATGGTCTAATCCACAAGAAGAAATATACTCAGATTATTATGAATTGTGAAAATTACAAAAAATCAATAATATGTCTTCTTCTAGATTATATCAAGCAAGATTTTTTGATAAAGTCTACATGGTCTACTCCACAAGAAGAAATATACTCAGATTATTATGAATTGTGAAAATTACAGAAAATCAATATAATATTATTTTAAAAATAAGTTAAAATTTTATGAAATATAATATATGATAATATAATTTATACTACGAAATATTAATATTAAGATCATAATTAATTACAATATAATTAAACTCTTCTAATTATCTATTAATTATCTTCCATATTTTTATATGAATTAATTTAAATTAATATCATATATATATATATATATATATTATAAAAATAAATATATAATAATATAATTATAATTACAAAATATTTATAATTAAAAAGAAACATTAAATAAAACAAAAATATTAGAAACACGTCATTTGAAATATATTTAAAAAAATGCCCTTACCTTGCAAGGACAAAAAAGTATGTATGTGGAAGATATAAATAGTTGTAAATACTTTAGCTATTTGCATTTGAAGTAGTGTTACTCCCAAAAATATATCGAACGAAATCGTGCAATGAACCATAAAGCGGAGTTTAGCGGACGGTTAAGACAGATGGAAAACGATGATGGCAGGAAACGACGGTGACGAGAACGGAAAAAAAAAATGACGAACAAGATCTTTTTAATTGTCTTGCACACTTCTTAGAGAGTGTGAACCGTGGATTTGCAAAATTTAGCTCGTCCATTTCATAGAAAGAGATGTCTTCGGCGTAATAATAAAATAATAATAAAAATCTAAGATATAGAGCTAAGGCTAGAACACTACATACAAATTTAAAAAAACTTAAATGCAATACTTAGTTGTATTCCAAATTGAGGAATACCTTTTTAATGAAGCTAAGAAATGTATCACCAATGTGCTAAAAATTAGGGCACTCTCTATATGAACACTTCAAAGTTTGTAAATTTATTGTGCCTCACTTTGGTTTAGATTACACATGTGAAACTAGTTTGATGTGCAAACTTGAAGTTGCATCCATTGAAGTGAATTGGTGTTTGTAGCAAATGGAGATTGCATTCACCACATTTTTGTCTAAGGTGGGGTCGCGTTTATAAACATTGCAAGAAATACACATGTGAAACTAGTTTGATGTGCAAACTTGAAGTTGCATCCATTGAAGTGAATTGGTGTTTGTAGCAAATGTAGATTGCATTCACCACATTTTTGTCTAAGGTGGGGTCGCGTTTATAAACATTGTTTAAAAAAATTGTTGGGCAATAATTTATTCTTCTTTGGTCAAGGCCTTAGGTAGACCAAATCAATGGCTTTGGAACAATGATCAAAGACAACAATCAAATATGCACATATAGCTAAGATGATGTATGCTTTGATAATGTTGCTATGGATGTATCATATAAATGCTATATGGCATTGCTTTTTCATAATCCTTGATGATTTCAAAATACATGATGAATTTCCTTAAATACACTAACAAAGCACACATATCCACTAAATGTGTTTAGGTCGGCTCATAATGGCAAGTGAAAAAGGTTCACACAGCTTAATTTACAATTTGAATTTTAAAAGTTTGAGGTTCAATTTGCATATACAAAAAAGACCTAGGTCAACTCTAGTCCTATCTATTTAATCCAAGATAACTAATAGGAGATCTAGAAACTAAAATTAATTCCTTGAGATGAGGAACAATGAAGACAAAACAAGACAAGATAATGTTTTAAACCAAACTTCATGTAATAACATACTACTTATAGACTTGTTATGCATAAAGGACACTCCAAGTAGACTCAAACATAAGAGAGAGGGCATCTGTATACAATTTACCATTATAGAATTGAAGTCTTTAAGATACTTGATAAAATAAAATAAAAATATGAATTTGAGAAAAGAAAATTGAAATCCTATAATTATAACTTCTTCGCTTACATGAGCATGAGGCCCCTATTAATTAACGTGCCATTTGCTCTTCTTTAAAACATGTGCATTGCATTACTGAACTCCATGTGATAGGTTTATAAGCTTTTTGGTCTTACTAGTTTGTTCTCTATTCAACAACTTCAAATTTAATTACTTAAATCACCTCTCAATGGCAAATTGTTTGGAAGTCATTTTCTTGATCGAGGGATATAAAACTTGAAACGTTTTACTTTTTAAATCATGTGGCAGGGTAATGGCTGTAGAAAATGAAAAATTATACCCTGCTACATGACTTCAAAGTACTCTCAGATGACAATAGCATACTGTTTTAAAAAAATAACCTCCTTAATTCCTGATATATTGGCAATTGAAAGCTTTCTACAGTAAACAATGCTCGTCTAGTTCTTTCGATCCTTGGGACTAAGATTTGCATCTCCATTGGACAAGAAGTGGACTCTGAGGAGGTTTCTTCACAGCATGCTATAAAGAATGAACAAGTACATGCCTGCTATGACTCATTCCACAAAACTTTTAAACAGGTTTCTGACTTACTCTTATGCATAAAATATAGAAAATGTTCTCTGACCATGATTACTTAAAGTTATCCTCGTTTTTCTGTTAAGGAACTTATTTATAGTCACTGCAACCGGGGTTATCCCAAGGAATCGACAGCTATTGCGGAAAGTCTCAGTTTGTGGAACGTTGCAGGCAAAAATAGGCTACTCAACATTAACTAGGGACTGACCAAGGGAGCTGTAAGAGGTTCTCCATTTGTATGGTTTCCTGGGGCTTCTGTCGTCTTCCTTCTGTAAAAAGAATCATTCTTTGAGGTCTTTAATTGATGGTTCCTATAATTTCTCCTCTTGTTGGTCACTAGAGTGAAGCCATCTCTGTCCCCATCGCTCTGTTTTCCATTGGCACCAGCTTCTCCACTACCACTGTCGCTGCCCTCAGAGCATTCACTCATTGTGTGTCCATTTTCGGGCAGATGCTCTTCATCTGGTCGTTGTCCATCATCATCCTTATGATCATATTGATTCATCTGTTCAGTAATTTGACCGTTAGAATAGTGGGAACTTTCAAAGTGGATGTTGGCTGAGGCTTCATCTGTACCCATATCATGCCTTCCCTTCGGTGTGTAGACAATGGCAACTATCGCACTGTCACCTTCAACAGCATCCAAAGCAGCATCAGCAGCAGTAGCATCATCGGCCTCAGTTTCACTTTCGCTGCTAGCATAGTCTGCCCAGGGCTTAGATGAAATGGTCTTTGAGCTTTTACACACAGGCTGCTCAATTCCAGAATCTTGAAAATTATCCTCATCTGCTGCTGAATTTTGAGCAGCACTTGAATCTTGCTGTTTATTGATTTCATCTTGACTGGAGTAAGCTTCTGATGAATTGGCCTGCTGTGCTTCACTTACTTGATTATTTATGAGAGCGATTTCATTTTTTTCAATTGAGATTGTAGTGTCTGAAGCCGTTTCTGGCATTTTTTGTTCGGGAATAGCCATCTCTTCCACCATAGTTGAAACCACTTCTTCTGGGACATCATCAACTGTTATGGGCTCAGACATTGAAGACTTTTCATTCCCATCAGATTGAACTTCTATATCATCCTCACCGGAGTTGGTATGTACTGGTGAGGCAAGAGGAGACACAGAATTGGAGGATTGCCAAGCTTTTCCAGGTACAAATTCAACAGCATTAGGGTTCATACTGCAAGGAACATTATGACAGTTTTGATCACCATTTGAAGTGGTTGTAGCTTGCTTCCCGCGAGGAGCACGGGGGAGTGTTCTGTTGTATCCTGCCAAACGAGGGCCGTAAGGTACTCTTGCTGCTGGAGACTGATGAGGTGATTTACGGATAGGTGTAACGGCTGCCATGGTGTTGTTAACAGGAGGTATGGTGGGATAAGGTAAAATTCCACCTGTATCAGCAGCTCTTCCATCTTTGAATGGTGTAACAGCAATTGGCCCAAAAATTGGGAGTATAGGTGGTGACATGCCTGGATTGAATGGTGGAGCAGCTGCAGAAAGTTTTTTGCTAGATTCTTGAGGACTTGTAACAGTTAATTCTCCAGAATGACCTCCTTCTGATACAAGCACCTTTTCTTCTTCATCCACCTTCAAGATCTCTGGATCCGCAGAACTATTGCCAGCACTGTTAAAATCAATTTGTGTCTTTTCTTGAGAAGCAGAATTTTTAGGAGATTCCTCGGAATCCCCGTTTTTGGGGGAAGTAGGCGTTTCAACATCTCTGCCAGATGTCACCTGTTCGGTACAATTTACGTTTTCAGAGGATGAAATAGAACCTACATTTGGACAAAGCTTTTCCTCTTCTAAAGATTGGACTGAACTATCAGTTGCCTCAATTTCATTGTTTGAGTTAGTCATTTTCATTTCTGATTTTACTTGTTCAAGTTCCACTGGTTCTATCTGACTGGTTTTCTCTATAGTTATTTCTTGTTTTATAATTTCTACACCCTTCTTTGCTCTACATGTACATATGTACTCATCTTTCTCGGCCACAGGCTCTGTTTTCAACTTCTCCTCTTCCTTGATAACTACCTCTTGTTCCTTTTCTACTCTGGATTCTTTTTCAGTCTGCATTTCTGTATCATCTTGAGGAGCATCTGGGGCATCCTGTTTGGCTGTATCCAGTGTTGCTTTTACTATAGTTCCAGGAGGTGCTAAAGCTACTTCTTTGTATGAAGGAGTTTTCCCAGGAATAGCAGCTACAATAGCACTTGATGAGTTTGTTGCTGTTGTAGTCAATGGAATTTTATTATAAACAGGAATTGCTGTTTTCAGTGGAGTTGTTTGTCGAGTTGGTTTAGGCACATGCTTTCCCTCTGTGTCATTGCTTACTTTTGATGGATTTGTAACACCAGGAGTAGTAGGTGAGGATTTGGGGCTGCTTGTTATCAATTGTGAAGTACCGAAGTTGTCTGTTCCTATACCAGGCTTGATGGATGGCATGGGTCTGCCATTAAAAGTTGAAGCCTTTACCAGTTTTCTTGAGGCCACTGAATCTGCAGAAACATTTCTTGATGTAAAATTATTATTTGCTCCAGAAGACATGATTTTCCTTTTAGAAGCTGATACGCTGTCATTTGTGTTATTGTTGTTTATTCTATTATGTGCAGGTTCTGGGCTATTCAATGTGTTGTTTGACATATTAGTGTTCAATCTTGTAAGATTTGGCTTTTTTATGCCAAATTTACGACCTCCTGCATTGCTAGATCGGCCTCTTGGAACAGCCTCTTGCCATCCTTCTTCCTCCATGCTTTCAGCTGCTGAAACTTCAGAGGCAGGTGTCTGGCCTTCTACATCCAGTCCAGTTATGTCATCTTTTGATTTAGTAGGGACATTAGTGCTTATAGTTGGTTCTCCACTCTGTTCTGGTTCTGAAAGTTGTTTCTGAATATCATAAGTCGGGGAAAGTTGAATTTCTTTTGTAAAATCATCCATCTCTGTGCTCCATTGGGTTTGGGCAGGTTTACTTCTTAACTGTGACATATCAATCCAAAATTGGATATAGTTTAATATTAGTTCTTGAAAGAACATGCAAAACTAGATGCATACGAAAGGATTTATTTGCACCATACAGATGATTAATGGAGGTTGTAAATCATGATGCAATGGAACAGACTGGAAAATATATAAGACCTACCTTGATACGAGATTGCTTCTTTTTATCTTTCATCTCTGCATTTGGATTTATAAAATCCAGCAGGTCGGATACACTGAACATATTAATCAGGGTAAAGTCAACATTTAATTTTTGTCATAATGTGGAAATATAGTTTTGACCAAAAAATATAGCTGATAGAGCATAGCTTTGCAGTACCTAAGATGGCCTTTACTGGCTATGGATGCATCTGGTTTTGGAGTACCATTACGTGCAGCTTCTTGCTGCTCCAAGGCCTTTGAGTCAAAATAGTCCAGCCATGCAGCAGCATCCTGTCTCCAACAAACTAGATTAGTGACTGGACTATGAGGTATAGGTTAAACCGTTAAAGTAGACTCTGTAAAATATAAGTGCTTGTTTTGCTTTCATTGCATGCCCGTTTACTCAATAAAATACCTGATCTAATTTTATGTCCTACAATACCTGCGTACGTAAATCTTCGGAGCCAAGCTTTGCTTGTAAAATTTGCAAAGTTGTCTGCTCATGCTGAACACTTAAAGAATATGCTTCCATTAATGAAAGAGCAATAGCAATTGCATGATAGCTAGCGGCAGTCTGCAAAAAACATAAAAGAGCAAAAATAATTCAGCTGTGACAAATTGAGGATTACCAGCATGATCTCATAACGTATGCTTCATGATAAATTATGTGATGCAATTTTTCTTCACAATCATTATAAACAGGCTTGAAAGTCACCCAGGTAAGGAAAACAGTAGTGAATATTAGATTATGTCTGCAAGTAATCTTGGTTTCCTCTAATCCAATAAATGAGAACAGTTCTTTTACTTAATTTCCATCTGACTTCTTGAAAATTGTTTTCTGAATGCATGTGTACCACTAAGTGAGTTACCTGTATATGATCTGCTCCAAGCAGTCTTTGATTGCATTTTAAGGCTTCATGCAAATATCTTAGAGCTACATGGATATTTCCCAGACCTTCTTCCATCATAGCAACATTAATGTACGTTGCAGCAGTGTTTGGGTGTGATGGTCCACATGTTAGGTGCAAAAGATACAATGCACGATTGACGTATCTGCATACAAGGCCTCACAGTTTTGTTAAAAATGCACAGACTTAAGAGATATCAACTATTAGTCAATCAAGTGAATCTTATTCGATAGCTAGATGCTCCTATTAACATTGGAAGAGTTTAACATCATTATGCCCATTAGTGTATAACATCTCTATGCTTTTCTGTAATCCTTAGATGATAGACAATTAAGTGTCATATCCTATGTAAGCCTGGATGTGATAAACCACAGGAATAGGTTTAGCTACATGCCTTATTATTACCATTCATTTCTATCTTTTCTAGCAGTACCTACAGTTTGGATTACAACATTCTCAAGTTTTCTAAAAGCTTTTGCGCTAAAAATTCAGGTCAGATCTTTCATTATTCAAGTGTTTTTGCTCTCAACAATGCTATTTCTATCAAGATATCAACCTGATATGTACTTTTTTAGTCCAACACAAGCTTCCTGTGTCATTATCCCTCCTAATAAATCATTAACCAAACATTTTTTATGTTAATGGTCTAGTTCTTGAAAACACATCCAATGATTTAATATGTAAACAACATTTTTAATATCATTAGCTAGTAAAATAACTAATTTGAATAACAATAATAATAGTTTAACTTTCAACCATAGATTGCAAACTCGCCAAGTACTTGTGACTTTTTTTGCCCTGTGAGTATTAGCAGTTTTCAACTCACGAGTTGCAGTGCCAAAATCATGAGTACTTGGCAAGTATTTAGGGGGAACTTATGAATGCTGAGTTTTGAATTTATGTATTTTTAGGTTGCCAATTTTGTCCTAAGTTTTCACTGAGTCTTTAAATATGGGGTCTGCTGAGTCTGAGTCAAGCCCAAGTTTGCAAACTATGGTTTCAATTACAGTAGTCCTAAATAATTTCAACATCACTCTGGGTTCTTATCAACTAAGTTATAAAAATGACAGTTAATTTCACATTCATGAAATAATATGCATTAACTATATAGTAATAAAATCAACATAATCTCTCAGTTGTAGTAATCAATGACAGACTAATAAGAATGCTATTATTGTTGATGACCTACTAATATCATGAATTATCAAAGTGTTCCTCCCACACATAATATAATTATAAAAATATTGGTGGTATATTAGTGACAATACTATTATTATCAGTCTTAAACCCTGTGACTTGGCAAAACTTGGTAGCCCCAATTTTGGCTCAGACTCAGCAACTTGGCAAAAAATCAACAAATTAAAAAGTACTTAAATTCATTAATTTGGAAAAACACAGCAGCAGACAAGTTTTCAGCACACTTGCCAAGAGTTCTGGCATATAACTTCCTGAAACTTGCCTTGTCTGTGAGTAGGTGAGAAAGTTGGCCACAGTTGCAGTTCACAATTACTCTCGAGTTTTAAAACTATGATTATTATAACTACTACTGATCATTGTTAATTATTCGATTATATTTTATCGTATGTCCCAGATATGTATTAATAATTTTGTAATTAATACACAATAAACTGGGGCATTACATACCCATTTGTAACCCACCCTGCTTGTGGTTTAGAGGGTTACTTCATCGTAGATAAAAGTCAACACTTCAAATAGATTACACATGGAAATACTAAAAGTAGTTACATGTAGGAATAAAAAACAAGCATACTGAGAAAGTTGAAGGGAGAAGTTAAAGGGCAGCACACATTACTCTTACACTTCTGGTGTTGAAAACTGGGATTTCATATTGCAGAAAGCACATGAGTTTGTCAATTTAGAAACTTTTAAGAGGGGAAAAATCAGAATCATAGAAATGTTTAAGCAATAAATATTTTCAAAGCTCAGTGAGAAATGACTTCATTTCATTGATTCATTTGGAATGACTTGAACTCCAAGCATAGAATCTGCTTGGACAGACGAAAATCAAATCAGACCAGAATCAATATACATCTCATGCAGTGAAACCAAAATCAGACAAATGAAAAATGAAAATAAAAAATCAAACCAAGATAATAGGAAACTGAAGAAAAACACAACTTTACTGAGTGCAATTATCGTAGCTGACAGTTAATGTTTGGAATTCAGCACTCTTATCCAATTTGTTTGATGAAAGAACTATTCTTTGTATGTATAACTACCATGGTGTCCAGAAGGATTACAAAAAGTAAAAGGAAGTGGTCAACAGATAAATTTTCATATTAAATTCATTATCCGAAGCATGAAAATGAAGTTATAGAAACCTGAAAGAGTTTATGATTTTTAATACTGAAAGCAGAGAAAGGGGCAACATTTAACTTACTTCAGTGCCAATTCAGTGTGTTGAAGCCGATAATAGAATACAGCAAGGTCGCCATAACTTTTCATGGTATCTGGATGGTCAAGGCCAAGCTCCCTCTCATTGATATCCAAAGCCTTTTGCTGATATATCATAGCCTATTCCATCAAATAAGAAGTTCAGAAACATGTCATTCAACTTAACCTCTCTTCTCTTTCTTTCTCTCTTGAATAGACTCAAAATCTTGATATTACAAATTTGAAGATGTTAGGATTTCTGAACTCAGCAGGAAGAATCTGAGCATATTTTTAGCCACCAAGCAAGTATATACTTAAGGATGGTGACTCAGTGTTAAGTTCCTTGAAAGAAGGTTTTTTTACAATCAAGTCGATATCTCTTACTGATTCTAAGTGGTTGATCTGATCATCCTATAGTAAACCATGATCTCACAACCTTAATGTGGCATAGCTAGGTGATCAATAAATAAAAAATTGTTCCCTTTTCTCATTCCTGTAATACATTTTGGGAAAGTCGTTTTACCTAGCTAAGCTTGAATGAAAAAAAGTAAGCATAAGAAGTTAAAGCTTGTCTTGATGCACACAATTGTTGATGTAATCTTTGCATTGGTGATATCATCATAATATAAGATATTTTCACTTTCTTACAGTGGAGTACTCTTATAATTCTCTATGCAGATACATATGCCTTGTTTGAGGAAGAATAGAGATATCCACTGGTATGGCTGATGGATTATCTTGGAATAAAAGGGAATTCTTTGCAAAAGAATCATTTCCACATTTGTTGAACTAAGACCTAAGATTAATACTTGCTTTGTTACCTTTAATTCCTTAATGATGTTATATATGATCACACAATGAAAGCCCTTCAATTTTCTCTAGAAATATTTTTACAACCTTCCTCTTCGAATCTTAAGTAGAAATTTAATTTTCCTTTCTATCAATTAATATACTAATAAGTACTTTTAAAGATTCCTTCCCAAAAATTTATGTGCAAAGTGCATAGCCACTTTTCATGATGAATGCACATTGCAGCTTAGGGGAGCTAAGACTTCTTAAGCAATAGTTGTATTTTCTTGTTAAAGTTGAACTCAATGTTTTTGGAAGGAGGTTGTCTTTTGCCTCTTGGGGCCCAAGCTGAAATATTGTTTTTATTGGCTTACTTAAGGAGAGATTTTTCTTCTAACCTTGTTATTTGATTTATGTAATATTTTTGCCCCTAGAAGTAATATGAAATGAAGTTGATCTTTTGGACAACCAAACTGTTGTTTCTTATGCATGGCAAAGCAATGGAAAATCTTCATATCTTGCATTTTAGACTAGCAATTCAACCATTGGTTTTTGCCTCGAGAGGGAGATTTTCAGATATACCAGCCTACATAGTTGTCATTTTAAAAATTGTAATATGAAGGGAGACCTTTAGAAGGCATTTTTTCTTGCAACCTTAATTAATTATTTGAAATTGGATTCATGAGAAAATACAAATTTTCTGGAAATGAAGATAGTACTGCTAGAGATTGGCGGTCTACTTATAAAAAGGAGAGATCTCATAACCCTTATTGGTGCATTCTTTTCATTTGTGACCTGGATTGGGGAATCTTTGCATTGGTGAATGAGCTTTGAGAACAATAGGGGTATTTTCACTTGGGACAAGGTTGAACATTGTTTTTTAGCTAAATGGGAACTTGAGAAACTTACTAATATGTAAAGAGATAGACTCTATAAGGGAGAATTAGGAAATAAAAAGGTGTTAACCAAATTGAATAATAACATTGAATCTCGTGTTGAGGAGATGAACAAACTAATAAAAGCACAAGAGAAAGAAGCAGCAGAAAAGGAAGAGAAAACCCTAATTTTGGATCAAGAAAAGTAGAAAAAAAGTTCAAATTCATTGTTTACTACTAAGAAAACTTCAATATTTCAAGCTCATAGTGTATTAGAAAGGAGAAGGCCATAGTGTCCACAAATCCTAACAGCAGATTTAACCTCATCAACATTGAAGTGGCTAATTAGATTTCTACAATGTTCAATGGCATTTCTGGGACAAGACGACAGGGGTGGACAACAGTCCGAGGGCCATATTTTGGGGATGGCAGGGGGACAGCTATATATATATGAAATTTCTACAAGTTAATCATACAGCAGTATAACAGAAGCAATATAACATGACAATGCTAAAATGATGTTGGATGATGTCTGCATGCCAACCACATTCTAAAAAGAAATTGTTTGTTTGTACTTCTCATACAATACCAGACTGTACCAGACCATGGAAAACGCACCTTTAATCTCTTTTGCAACTGACAATATTAACTGACTCTAATATCATATCAAGAATTTTGAAGAGTGATGCTTTTTTGAACAATGAAATCGGAAATCCAAATTATTGCTATTGATATTAACTGTTACATAACTTATATCATTAACTATGAATCTGAATCATGATATATTTATTGCTGTTATACTACAGTTGTTGTCACTGCTGTCATGATTAATTTAATTGCTGTTATAGTGCTGTCATGTTATACTACTGTTATAATGCTGTCATGATAAATTTAATAGTTTTTTAATGTTGTGAATGATATTTTTTTAAACATTATTTAAAATTGCTTTTCAATAGGGGATGTCTGGCTGTCCTCGGGATGGTCAAGGGACATCTTAGACATACCTGACTGCCTTGGGGGTGTTAGGTGTCCCCTATGTGTTTCTTGCTGTCCCTGATTTTGGGGTTGCATTTCAGGATGTTTCTGCATTTTCTCACCTGGGGGGGACAGCCAAGGGACATCTGCTAAAGTCCCTCCAGATGGGGTAAACAGTTTGAGGGGCAGGGATGTGCCCCCCTATAACATAGGATTCTATGTTATTGACATGGATGGTTTGGATATGATGCTTGGTTATGTTTGGTTAGAGGCTTTGGGAAGTTTTAAGTTGTTAATGTTGATGTGCAGAAAAGGTTCATGGAACTTTCAATCTAGAAAAAGAAGTTGAAATAGCAGGGTATTAATTATTATATCAAGGATAAGCATTAGGAGAAGCTTGAAGAAGAGAATAAAGAGGCGCAAATGGATCAATCTAAAGAAGATCACAAAGAATAATCTAAATGACACATTAAGATATCCAAAGATAACAACAAAGAATTAAAACAAGGGGATGAGCATGCATTTGAAGAAGTGAAAAATGAAAATCCAAAGAAGAATATGAGGTCTTGGATACTTGTTTAGGAAGTTTGTCTTTCATTTACTCAATAGCTGAAGGAATAGGTGGCAGACAAAGTTTGAAGATTCAAGGTTTTGGTATATCAAGATCCACATCACCATGAGAGGCAACAATCATGGAAGCATATTGTGGAGGATGAAAGAACAATGAGTATGGATAAATGGAATCAAAGAAGAAAACATGGCTATGCTTGGCATTAGAAGAAAAATGAGTATGGACATGTATTGTATCAGACAAGCAATGAGTATAGTATACACAACATTAGAGGACACCCACCAACAAGTGTAGAATTAGAGTAGAATAGAGGATGGTACCATCAAGGAGCATCACCTATCACGAACGTGTCACATATGGATGATAGACAATCATGTGAAGGTGTATACAAGTTTGTGAAAGTCTTATTAGGTAGAATGTTAGGATATAATTGGGCAGAATTTTATAGACATAAAGCCATGACATTATGATGTATATGGGGTTAATGGCATGACTATCATGTGCCATGCTTAACCCATTTAAAGATAGGATAGGCCTAGTGGATAATTGATGTACTGGGTCAAATGCTCAACTTATGGGGTAATTTATAGTTGGTAATTAGTTCAACTAATGTGTGTGGGTGTGTTAAGGTTTTACGGTGTACCCTAACCCCAAGGTTATTAGATGAGAGAATATATAGAGAAACATTTACCATTATAATACTAATAATCATGGTTATGGATCAATTCTATCGAGTAGTAAGAGTAGTGTTGTAGGTTTGGATCTCATAGCAAGAGATAGCTTTGAGTGATTCTTTCTTAAAAAACATTGCATGGTTTATCTCTTCGTTATGGGTACTTCTATTTGTGAACACAAATATGATAAGGTTACATTGGTATCCCCTATACATCTTGAGTTGTGTATTTTTTGTTACATTTTAACATTATTTTCTATATTGAGTATTGGATCTAAACAAACTATTTTTCCACACAAATGCCTTTCTTATTAATCGATGTCCCTATTTAGCAATCAATTATAACATTTAAGTTTTGGCATTTGGCACAACTTATAGATGAAAAAACCTGCTTAGTGTTGCCATGCAAAACTTTGTGACATCTTTAACAAATTTTGGTTTGGATGTAGTTACTGGTATACTTGACAGATATATTTTTTTCTTTACAGATTACATGTAACTCCCTCTCAAATGAATGTTGGCCAATCATGAGGAAGACTTGTATCTAAGTGCTATTAGAAGTAAAGGGCTTGTTGAGAATGGAAATGCTAAGATGAATTTTTAATACTCGGACTTTCTTCTATTGTGATCATGCAAATGAATCTCTAGCTATTTGCAATTTTGAAAGGTTTTTGAATTCATAGTTTTACTTTATTTGGACAGACAGTCATCTAGGTGCAGTCACTAAATACTTAATCTCCTGGGAAGTAATAAAATTCTTATGAATGATCACTATATGGTTACAAATATTGTAAAAGCATAATACAAATGAATCTCTAGCTATTTGCAATTTTGAAAGGTTTTTTGAATTCATAGTTTTACTTTATTTGGACAATGACAATCATCTAGGCGCAGTGACTAAATACTTAATCTCATGGGAAGTAATTAATTTCTTATGAATGATCACTATATGGTTACGAATATTGTAAAACCATAAATTTTTCATGTATAGAGCCTTGGGAATTGGGTTGGGAGCAAGGGAAAAAACAATTTTTTTGATATGCTTAATTGGCACCTTCTTTTGGCTGCAGACAATTATTGGTTGGCATTTTATAATCCAACCCAACCCCCTAAAACATATCCTAATTTTAGTCTTTTTTTGGAAAAATTGAGGCCAATTACTCTTAGATAAGTGTTCTTACCTTAGGTTTCTCAATTGGCTGAAAACCAATAGGTAAAACCCTCATAAACATTCACATTAAAAAATACAAGAGTTAAAAAGCAATTATGAATGAATTGTTCAGTTGTCTTTATTTTAATCAGCATATTTTTTATGGATCATAGCTTGGGTTCCAAGAACACCACAAATGAGGACTCAATTCATACAACTCACTCCATGGATAGGATATTTTCCATCATTGTTTTACAGTCTTAATAGATTTCCAAAAGAGATTCAATAACAATGAATTACCTATGAACACCTTTCTTAACTACTTCATGCATGCTAATTAACCTACCTTTTTACAATCTAATATAATATTTTGATATATTTATTTTTTGGTATAAGAAAATTAGTTATATTGCTTACACATTTGTTTTCAGAAGTTCAGCTAAAGGAGAGAGGTCAGTTAACGTAGGTTTCCAACTGAGAAGTTTTTGTTACAAATATTTTGGTTTCTAGGAGCAATACTTTCTAGACTTTCACTTCTGGGCAATGACAAATGCATGCATTCTTTTACATGTGGGTAACCATATTTTTTGACAGAAAGAATGCACTGAGGAGCATTATGTTGCTTTAGAACGAAGATTCTACATGGAGACATTGCACAACTTCAAGAAACTTCTAGCACCCACTTTTCCAACTAGAATTTTGTCGCGCTCATTCAATTTCATTCGTATGATACTACATTATATTTAGGTTGCGATATTTATGAGGGAATGTGGATGAATGTAAAATTTCCTAGTTGGCTTTACTTTAGAATTTGTGCACATGTGCATAGCATGTGTGTGTGTGTGTGTGTGTGTGTGTGTGTGTGTGTGTGTGAGAGAGAGAGAGAGAGAGAGAGAGAGAGAGTCTTGATATCTGCATACCTGATTGAAATCCCCTGTATGATATAATACAACAGCCAGTAAGCTGTATGCTCCAGCTGTCATTCGATGGTAAGGACCACAAACTGCAACCAGCTTTGCCAAAGCCTATGAATTGAAATACAGAGAATACATGTAATTAAAAGGATGAATATATTAATTATATGAATCGCTAATTCTTTTTCTTTTTCCTGAGATGATTTTAATACCTTGGTCCCATAGTTGACAGCTTCATCAAGTTTTCCCTTGTCCAAAGCAGTTTTTGATGATTCTAACAATGTCCGACCATCTGCAGATGAGCATGCTACTTGCTGTAAAAGGAGCAACACAATGTTAAAATTGTTATTAAAACGTGCAAGTGACTAGAACAGAAGGCAATATGCTCAACATGGCAACAAAATTGTTCAGTTCTTCTACCTTATAGACAGGTACCATGCTTATGATGTCCATATTCCTAAATGGATTTGGGCTGTCCACATCATAATCTCTAGGAGCCAGCTCAAGTCCCACCTAAATTAAGAAAGTTCAGACACATGATTTGAAGCAAATCAAGATCATTTCATGGTAAATAAGAGAAGTTAACGGACAAAATTTCTCATAATAGTCTGAAAGAATAGGTGAAAAACCTTATGGCAAATTCCCCGTAAAATTGCACACTTTCTCAAATCCTGGCGATGTGAATTATTCATTTTCCATCCAAATCTCTTGTTCAAAAACAATTCAATCCATTCCCATTTAAAGAGATCTACACTATTAGTATCACTGTTTTCTTTTGATGGTGTTCCAAGCATTATATTCAAAGCTGCAGCAATGGCTGCAGCCAAATCTGAAGTGCTTTCAACAGAAGCAACTACTGCTTCTAATATGTGCTTAAAGGCACGAACCACCATTTCATGAATGCAAAGTGATTGCACATGAGGAAGTTTGTCTGCAAGTTCAACCTGATCGAATTACAAAAATTAGCTCAAATGAGGTTTGGAGAAAAATATGAAAATTTAAGAATAATTGGATCAAGGATGGTTGTTTTCAAAAAGCTATGCCATGAGTAAGAAAAGGTAAGATTCAATAGAACATAGAATCCACAACAACAGATGATGAATGAAATCCAAAAATTTATTTGCTTTTATAATTTTATTGATGTATGCTCACCACACGGCCTAAAGAATGCATCTGCAACCCTCGTGTATGCATAAAATCAGTCAATGTCCGCCCATCCACTGGTGACAGTTCTAATGAGCCAAAGTCTGCTACCTGAAAAAGGAAAATATATCAGACAGTGCTAAATATGATTCTTGAGATGATTATTTGTAAATGATAAATTTGCTACCATTTTACCAGTTTTGGTAGCGCAACATCATTGTAGTATTTCTGAGCCATCTCAATAAGATCATCCAGAGACTGTACACAAGAACAAAAAGTGAACAGAGTATTAATCATTATGAAAATACTGTCACAAGGAGATGAAATTTTGAAGTTACTTGGTCCATTGAAATTGTCCATCCCTGAATTAATACTAAGCTTAACTCTCTTGGATTCTTCTATGACTAGTGAGAAAATGGATAGGCAAAATCAAACATTAATGATTATTATTGGCATGCTTGTGAATATATATATATATATATATATATATATATCAGCAAGTGAGAAATGACAGAGATAAGGTTTTTTCCAGTGGCCCTAAAAAATACTCTTTTGTCAAACCCATGAAATCAGAACATTGACAGCTCAAAAGAAGTCATTGAAATGGCTAAAAGATATGACATCAGAAGGCCACCCTTGGAAACATCCCTATAGATCAGGTCGATACATGAACAAAAACCTTACCAAAATTTTAATGGGGTTCCATCAACTTATAGTTGATAAAGCTGCTTGAAGGAGTAATGGATGGAGAGGAGCAGGGGCACTTGTCAGAAAGAGATAATATCTTAGTTTATCCTGTTGGCTTAGAAGAAACATCCAACAATAAATTTGAGTTCTTAAGTCCGTAACCCTTGTTACAGGTCTAAAGATGTGCCTTGGAAGGACAATTAGCAAAGATTGAAGAATATTTCCTTTTACTCATTAAGTTAGCGGAAACCAACAAGAAATATCAATAGGTGAGTACTTCTTAGAGAAGAGAGAAGTTATCAGTCCATTTGATATGATATTTTGAGAACACAATCTAAGGAAAGTAAATATTTAAGAAGATTCCTTTTTACTCATTAAGCTAGCAGAAATCAACAAGGAATATCAATAGGTGAGTATGTCTTAGAGAAGAGAGAAGTTATCAGTCCATTTGATATGATAGTTTGGGAGCACATTCTAAGGAAGCAATAGATGTTTCCTACTCCAGAGTCTAAACAAATTAGAGCAAATGCAAGGGCTCTACTTGACTTCTGAAGAGTCTTTAACAAACATCAAAATTTCTAATGAACAAATATTCACCATTACTACTCAAAGTAGTGAACTGATGTGCTTCAATTCTAAGAATGATCATAAAATGGATTTTACTTATATGGTCACAAAAGCGAAACCCCAAGAGAAAAAGCAAGATCAAATCAAAATATAAAAGTGAAATTAAAGGGTAACTTAATGATGGAAGAAAAGGAAGATGCTGATGGGACAGCAGAGGTTGAGATGCATCTGGCACATGCCCTTATTAAACAGACTCTGTAATAAAGAGAAAATGGCTACTTGATGCCACTACAAGGTGGGTCTTCATAAATTGGAATCTTGGCTGGTCTTGCCTGATACAATAAGCTCTTCAGTATGATGAGGTACAGAGTTAATTTACTATTATGGCCTCACCTTTCGCAAGCTTTATCAAGAAAGACAGTCTGCCTCAGTAACTATTAGAGATTCAATGCTACCCATTTTAGGCCATGCATACAGGTTAATGTTCAAATTTCTTGATGTTATCGAGTCCCAACATGATGAACACTATACAAATCCCTTTCCTGTGAAGAGAGACATGAATAATGCAAAATTTGAAAACAGTTAGCCAATGAGGCCATACATGCAGTGTTAATGTTCAAATTTCTCAATGTTATCTTGAGTCCCAGCATGATGAACACTATACAAAGCCCTTTCCCATGAAGAGACATGAATAATGCAAAATTTGAAAATAGTTAGCTAATGAATTGCATTAAGGGCTCCATTAAAGAAGAGAAGTTAAAATGGGAAATGTATAATATCCTACACTATGGTACACACTTTTGACCATACTCAAATGGTCTTAGGGGTCTAGCAACAGATGCAAATACAAAATGAATATTATGTACACAGTGCACAACACATGGTTATATCAAAATGTAAAACTTTTAGCTTGAAGATTTCAAGGTCACTTAACAATGTACCAAAGGATTGTAAGGCTTTCAGAACCAAAGGTTGTTAGGAATTGGAGGATTGCAATATTAGGTGGCCCAAACAGTCTCCTACTCTCTAAATTGCGTATAGTGCTCTTTTTTTGATATAAGAAAAACTCAAAAATATGTGGTGTTGTACAATACTACAAACCTTGCAATGGAGGCCAGTTTCAGATTCTTTTAACCGCATAAATGCAGCTTCTGGAAGCAATTTTTTCAGTGGTAGTTCATTTTCTATTTCTTCTTTTTGTGCTTCACGGTCACAAGCTATTTCTGTAACCTGCCTTTTGTTCTCAATTTCATTACCAGCTGAGATGTCAAGAGATTTTATCTTGTCTGATTCAGCTTTATTATTCTTGTCATCTGTTGTTTTCTTTTTTATCTCTTTTAGCAATCCATGTTTCCCAAGTCCCTTAATGACAGGTTCATTTTTGCTTTCCTCACTAGATTTTGTCTCATTTTTTTCTGATGTTGGTTGGTTCTGTAGGTGTTGCACCCAGCATGCTCCAAGCTCCCATCTAATGAACCTTCTATGATCAGTTTGTTCTTCCTGCAGTTTAAGTAAACTATCTTCTAAAACTTTCTGGACCAAAGTTCTTGCTGATTGCATATCCTCAGATTCAGAACCATTGCATTGGTGCATTGCTGAATTTGACTGTACACGGGGGGCTCCCTTGTGTAGAAGGGTTCTTAAACTGCAGTAGAATGTGGTAAAACATAATTAGTATATAAGCACCCCATGCTATGGTAAGATTTGCACATAGATATACTAAATGCAACATTCTAGGTATGAACATAAACATTACAGAGGCAGCAAATATAAGTATATGAGCTACAAGAAACAAGGCTCTTGATGGTTTAGTGCAGTACCTACTGACATTTAGAGCATTAGCACCCCCTTCAGGCTGATCCTCAATGTCAATTTCCCGGGATAGAGATTCCACTCCTTTTTCTACATCGCCAAAAACTTTCACCACTGCTGTATAGCCACAATGTTTAACAATAACGACTCCTAAAGTGGCAGTATCCTGCAATTTGAATTCACATTTCAAATTCAGCTTCAAAGCTTGATTAGAATTTTTCTGGCTGTAAATCCCTCTAATTCAAAATTTCTGCAACCCAAAGATCCAAACTGGAAAAAAAGATCAATAATCTTAAAAGGAATACTTACATGCACAGTTGTACTCTCATCTGCAGTTATTCCTTTTAACAAATTTCTTTCTGCAAGTTCCCTAGAAGACATTCCTGGGGCTTGGCTACCATCAATCTTTTTATCTAGTTTTCTGCTTGCATCTGGAACATCTCTTGTGACCATTATCTTCAAGTCTCCAACAGTTTCCTCATGCAATATTCTGGTGGGATCTTGATATTTTGTTTGATCTAAAATTTTGTGCCTATCAATAACGTGCTGAATGGCAGCTACAGCTTTGATGATGGCAACATCAACAAATAAACTATGAAGTAGAAACACTTTCCGATCCCTAACTTGTCTTTCCTCCACAGTTTTGCATGGCATCGCTGCTAGAATGGAAAATTCTGTTGCCCAGGGCCTTAAATCACTCTTCCCATCCCTTCCTTGGCCCCCACCATTGCCACCCCAGCTCTCATCCTCCACTGGTAGAGGTGGGAAAACAGATGGTGAATCAGCAACCATGGGTGGGACAACCCATGTGTTTGCACGAAATCCATATGGAAGGTTTCCAAACTGCAAGAGAAATTGAAACCCTTGGTTGTGATAAAGCGGATATTTAAGAATTGGCCTGACCATGGGAATGGAACTATGTTTGCAAGTGATTTATAACAATAAGACAAATAAACTACATACCTTATTACGCTCGGAAAAGGCCTTCATTAGACAATCATAAGCCTACATGACAGCATATTTAGATTACTTTGCCAGTGATTGAGACAGAAATAGCAAACAGAACAAACAATATTTTGTCCATGGCTGAAAGAAATTCATACCAAAGAGATTGGAAAATATTTATGCAATAGCAATTCGAGAAAATCTTCTTGTTGTAAATACAGAGAGAAACATGCCATGCAATACACAAACTTAAACAAAATAAAAGTAGAGAACATTTACTACTATTATTCTATGTATTGTTATCCTGCAAAAGTGATGTTTGTTAAGATATGGGATTCTTTCATGAGTAGCATCCTGCGAGTTGTATTTTTCTACAAGCTTATCCAAAGGTGAAGCAAAAGTATCAAAACATAACTAGCCACCTTATAGATGAGAAGAGACGTCATCTCTGTGATCAATGAAATAAGATAGTGTGATGGTGTTTTTCACATCTCCATTTACAAAGAGCAATATAGCAATATTATTTATGCAAACATTAATATTTAACAAACAATGTCTGGATGCTTTTTCACATCAAATAATATTCTTGTCCAGCTATTAAGAGTGCATAAATGACTCACGTTTAAATTCTTAGGTTTTACTTGTACACATGAGGAGAAAACATTTTTGGTAACCATTAAAATAATGTAAAATAAATCAGTACGAAACTTACATTAGTAAAAGCCCTGCTCAGTTGTTGTAGCAAGTTGACAAGTGTATGACTTTGGACAAGTTGCTTTCCATGACTATAAAAACCTTTGGTGCATGCTGTTGCAGTCACCATCTTCCCATTGCAAAACTTCACCTGTATTTGTGGATTTGGCGTTAAAAAGATGAGAAATACAGAAGAAGCAAGAACACTCTAAGTTGTTGTGTAAGGTAAAGATAAAAAATAATGCATTCCAAATAAAATATGCTCACATCTATTGAAAAAAATTCTCCTTCAGAACGTTTTTCTTCAACAGATTGCCTTGTGGACTTCCTTATAACTGCAAATCCCAATATCATTAAGTTCATTATAGTTGATATCACACTTATAAGGAAACACATTATTGTCCATAATTTGCTTTCTTTCTGAAAGAACATAAGATTCACAAGACAAAAAATAAATAAAACTAAAGTTAAAAATTTGATCATTGCTGGCAATTCTATATAGTTAAAATATTTGAAGGAAGCTTTTCCTTAATAAGCTAAAAGAAATCCAATTTGAAAGCTAGAAGGGTACGAAGAGAAGCTTTTGAAAAGAGAACTACATTAACATCGAATATGTGTATTTTTATCATCTTTATCGTAAAGACAAGAATGAAAGATTTAGTTTCTGAATTCGTCGAAATTGGAGGGAAAGATCTACGAACATTGAATAGGGGGCACGAGATGTGAGAATGAGAAGAACTCATAAAACTGGCCAAGCTTAGAAGGAGGGCACATTCCTGTCATATCCCCTTTCTCTGTTGCCTCTTTGGCAGCATCCATAGCTGCAACAGCCTCAGATTTCCCTTCTTTCAAGGACATGTTACTTCCTTTGACAACATTATTTGATTTCTTTTCTCCTCCATCATCTTTTATGGTAGAGTCAAGATTGCCTTCAACTTTTTGGGGAAGCTCTGATTTGTCGTCAGATTCTACTTTTCCATCCTTATTTAGTTCTTTTCTTTCTTTATTACTGGAGCATTTTTTAACGGAAGTTTCATTGGCCTGCTCTGTATCTGTTGTTGAGTGAGCTGATTCTTTTACACCTCCCTGCCCGGACCTTGGCTCCATTTGCTTTCCTGAAGATCCAAAGCATGTCGTGCATGCCACAATGTCTAGTAACCTTCTAACATGTGCAATAGCATCCTCTTCGGTATAGTCCTCTGTAACGGGAAGAAGAATCAGATCTTCAATTTACTTAAGGTAGCTAGAATGCGAGATTTAACTACGGACACAAAACAGGAATCCCAGCTTTTGTATTGTTACTTTCTAGCTTTAATTACAAATCTTGATGATGGTATCACAATTTCAAAGAAATAAAAAACAAGAAATCCCGCTGTTTGCTATTTGCTATTTGAATAATCACACAAAGATGCAAGTTTAACAGTTTACCCTCCACAATGGTAAGGACACAAGGCTTCAAGGTCACAACATCCAACGAATCCTTCAGCTTGTCGCCACGAACCTGATTCACAAATTCAAGAGTTCTCACATATTACTAAGAGAATAAAATGGTACTGTGGTAAAGCTCCATCATTTGTATTCTTGGATGTTTATATCTTCGATATTGGATATTTAATGCGTGCAAATGAAATGATCCCATGGTGTTTGAAATCCTTATTGCTCTTTAGGTTCAATCCACTAACCATAGAAAAAATTGTCCATACCTCATGGGACAAAGAATAGTTAGTCAGATGGCATGTTTCCACATTCACCGCTAACAATCGGCGTACATCAAGAATGCGGTCTGTGGAAATTCCCTGCTTCCATAAAAGAAAAAATTACAAGCTAGCCTGATAATTATCCATCATCTGGCATATAGTTGCACGGTGATTGATATTCATTTTAATTGACAAAGCTTAATCCGAAGTGGAATAAATTGGATTGAGACAACAGAAGACGCGTTAATGTACCTTTAAGATGATTTGAGACTCATCTGGAGTGTTGACTGTAATGTCCAGGACAGTGGGAAGAACTACAAGAAACAAACAATACATGAAGTTAAATATTTACGAGTAGAACATATTTTTCTGTTATTTGTATTTGTTTAATAATAATAAACATTATATGATGCAGCGTTTTTGCAATGACGCAAAAATGCTTGCACCAGACCGTCTCTGAGTCTTATTCAGACACAAAAAGATTCGAGCCTCGGGACTATTTTAGTGCAAAGTGCGACAGTAAGTTACTATTGCTAGCAGGAGATTTAACAGTTCTCCACTGTTCTCCTGGTTTAAAAAGGGTCGTGAACTTGTCTTGCCATTTAAGTCAAAACCATTTATCAGAGAGAAACCTTATCCAAATATTTCCTAAATATTTAGCCTCATTTTAGTACCTTTATGGTTCAGGGAACATATATTCAAGACAAGTCAGTAACACAAGATAAACAAACCGGGAAGAAAAATGCAAGCATTAGAATACCTCCCACAAATCTCAGTAGAACTGATTAAAATCATTATCTTCCCGATTTGGAGAAACAATTTTAAAAATGCTTAAAATGACAGAAAACAGCCCAAGGCCAATAACATAAAAATGAAAGACTAACTCAACGTTGCAGGATATCCATATGTTCCTTTACCATCAATAACATATACAGCCTCACAAAAATCTAAATAAATTGAAGCTATTATTTTCTCTGCAGAATTTAGCAGATACTTTGAACAAGAACAGAAAAAAAAAAAAAAAATCTAATTTCAGGAATTTGAAGGAGCTAATACTTGAGCAATCAGTAAGTGATATTTGGAAGGAAAACTACGTTGTAATGGCAGGTAACAGCAATTAAGGCTTACTCTTCTCTTCCTTCTTCTTCTTTTCGCCTTTGGCCTTATGTGGCTTAGCACGGCCAGTCCGGGGGGCCATACCGCATTCGCCTCAATCCCAAATTTTGTACTCCAAAACACCTCTTTATAAATAAACAATCCTTTTCCTCTGCAATACTAACACTCTTCCTACTTAAATATCTCCCACAAACACCAGTCTTCAGGCAGGGAAGTTGCAAAGCTAATTTGCAGACTCAAATCTCTCCACAAAAGAAAACAGACACTAAAGAACAAGCCTTGAAACACAGTAGCAACAATCCGGGCAACCAAAAGCTTTAAACCTCTCACGAAAAAAAAACAGAAAGAACCAAAAAAAAGAAGCAAAAAATGAATTTTCCTCCTAAGCCTGCTAAGCAAACAGGGATTCAGACATGAGAATTATTAGCAGAGTAAGACATGGGAGATACAGGGGACAGATGGTTGTGATAAGAGTAGAAGTAGGACACTGTTGGTGATAAATCGGTAATATAGAAACGTGAGGCTCCAATTTTGGATGAGGTGGCATTGCGAGGCTGTGGATAAGGTGGCTTTGGCCTCTTACAGAAGAGATCTCGATCTCAGGCCTCTCATTTCATTTTTCCATCTCTTCATTATCGTCAAAACACAATCTTTTCTCTCCTCCCCAATCCCAATGGAATTGCTCTTGTTCAGACAATTAAACAAGCTTAATTTTGACCGTCTAAAGGACAAACAAAAAAGGAAATTGGCGCTGGCCAACGTGAGGCTTCAGCCCCATATGCCCGTCCGCTTTCACCTGCCATCTAGCGGCATATAAATTTTGTTGTTACATCACGTGTCGTCTCTCTATCTCCTCGGAGCCTCCGGTCACATGGATTAAATTTCTGCCCTACTTTCTTATTGGGTAGTGTACATGTGTTTGCCTCAAGCACTGTAATTTGTTGGTTCACGTCTCCATCGCCCTCTGGTCTCTGGCTGCTGAATAAATGTGAGAGATTTTTATTAACAGCTGTGAGAAAAATCAGTCTATGGGATTAAAACTAGCAAGCAGTATGTTAGATATAAGGATTGTTCTATTAGTTTTATCAAATCTTTCAAGACAAAAATAGTATTGGAATTTTAATGTAAATTTTGATCAAAAGAATTTGTTGATAAAGATGTGATTTGTTGTAGTTGAGTGTTAGCAGTTATTATAATACATTATAATATTGTTGAGAATTTTAAGAGTCTTAATAATCAAAGGGTCTCATAAATTTAATAGCAGCAATTATGGTTTAAATTTGATGATCACATTTAAGTATTTTTATTGAAACGTACATTCAAAAGGTTTATTATAGAAGTTCAAATAAATGAACAATATAAAGTATGAATTCATTTCAAAGGGTTTGGAGCTCATGAAGGGAGGGTCCTCTATAATTTGAAATGAGAGAATTCACACATTAATATAAAGTATGAATTTATTTCAAAGAGTTTGGAATTCGTGATCACAATTCTCTATAAGAATCATTTAAACCTATTTGGAGAATTTCCAATCAAAAGTATACAATAATTATCGTATGAAATGGGAGATTTGAGGGATCAATATAAAGTATAGATTCATTTCAAAGAGTTTGGAGTCCTCTGCAATAGGAGAATTTTCAATAGAGGACTAAAAAGATTATCATATGAAATGGGAGGTTTCACAAATCAATATAAAGTATAAATTTATTTCAAAGAGTTTGAAGTTCATGAACATGGTCTTCTAGTTATGTAAACCTCTTTAAAAAGAAATCAATCAAAATTTTAGGAAGCTTATCATATGAAAAGGGAGATTTTATAGATCAATATAAAGTATAAATTCATTTCAAAGAGTTTGGAGTTCATGAACATGGTTCTCTACAATAGTTTTTAAAACTTTTTTAGAGAATTATCAATCAATCAAAAGTCGAATATTGTCATATGTAATGGGAAATTTTCATATATAAATATATAATATAAATTAATATCATACAGTTTGGAGTTCATGAACATGGTCCTCTACAATAGTTATTTAAATTTCTTTATACAATTATCAATCAATTAAAAGTCAAGGAAGATTAATTCATAGATCAATAATATGTATAAATCCATTTCAAAGAGTTCGGAATTCATGAACACAATTCTCTACAATAGTTATTTAAATCACTTTACAAATTTTTCCCTCAAATTTTAAGAAGATTATCATATGAAATGGGAGATTTCATATATCAATATATAGTATAAATTTATTTTATAGAATTGGGAGTTCACAAACATGGTCCTCTACAATAGTTATTAAAATTTCTTTAGAGAATTATCAATCAATCAAAAGTCTAGAAAGATTACCGTATGAAGTGGGAGATTTCATAGATCAATAAAATGTATAAATTCATTTCAAAGACTTCCGAGTTCATGAACACAATAGTTATTTAAACCACTTTACATAATTTATGAAGAATGTATTTGACAAGGAGGACTCTAGTGTAAAATTTGAATTCTAAGAAAAGCTAATGTTCAAAAATTTAAAATTTCATTGAGAAATTTCAAAAGTTGTAATATGTTAAAATGATATATGTTGTGGAAACTTTTCAAACCTATTAAATTCTTTTTGGACACTATTAAAAAATTGCACATGTTAAAAGAAAATCACTATAATCAAAAGAATTTCAATCCCTAGAATTTCAACCCCTATAAATACTTATTTGACACTATTTATTAATTAATTGAAAAGTAGAATGGAATTACTTTCAATTAACCAATCAATACTGTGAAAGGTACATCCTAATGTACATAGACTATGCCCCAATCTAAAAACTAACCAAATAAAATAAAATTTGGGAACTCTCTGAAAAAACATCTAAAACTAACAATTAAAAATTTTTCTTTTTTAATAAATAATCTAATTTATATTAAATAATTCATTTTTCAACTCAAATTTTTTTTCAAAACTCCGAAAAAATAGATCCCAAAACTCCCCACCAGACTGATTAGAACCACTCATAAACTTTTGCAGACTCCGTAAAATTAGATCCAGAAGCTCCCCTCCCAAAATGATTAGAAACTTTTTCAAGCTTTGTTTTTTAGTTCTTTTTTAACTTCCACACACCTAACAATTGCAAAGTGTTGTGTAAGTGGGTGGAATCTAGTTATTAATTGTCCAGTAAACCCGTTTTGTCGTTCTTCGAGGAGCCACGTGCTTTGTCTATTATATAATGCCCGGACAAAAGCACCAAAAGATACCTTTACAATAGCGAATTTAGGAGGAGAAGAGAATTTTATTTTTTCTTTCCAAGAACGATTTCAACGGAGGATATTTAATAAAAAAATTTTATCGATTTCACCAAAGCCGCAACCAAAGTTTAATAGTATGTATTTAACTGGATTGCAGACCATAAATTTCGGAGAAGTTTATTTGGGTTGATGTGATTGTGGAGGAGAAAAAGCACAAAACCTTTTTACTATATATAGTATAGTTATATTTGGTGTATTTTTTGAGTTTGTGGTTTGGATTATATTATGTCATTTCTTTTTTGTTTAGTGTGGTTTGATTTTTATAAGTTTATTTATTTTAGGTTTGATTATATTTTGATTTTGTTCTGTTTTGTTTATTGGATTGTAGGTATGACTATTTTTCTCTTCATTAAAATTATTTTAATTTAAGGTTGTCAATTTTGGGATCTAATGGTTGTTCATTAGTGTGGTCGAAAAAAGTTTAAATTGTGTTTATAAGATTTTATATTTGGAGGTATCATATTGTGACATAGGATTGTATATTTGAAGGTATCATGTTGTGACATAGCATTGTATATTTGAAGGTATCATATTGTGACATAGGATTGTATATTTGAAGGTATCATATCATGACATAGGATTGTACATTTGAAGGTATCTTGTGACATAGGACTGTATATTTGAAGGTATCGTCTTGTGGGACTTTAAAGAGAAGTTTAGATAATGAATTGGAGAACATAAAAGCATTAAGGAGCATACCAAATGTTGCTTATTTTATATTGGATCATACCTTTGATTTTTGTTGATGGATGGGATTGTGGGTATGATCATTTCTCTCTTATCCAAATTATTGTATTCAAAAGTGGCCAATCATGGGATCTGACGATTATTTGTTCTAGTGTGGATGCTAAAAGTCTAAATTATGCATTGAAGGTCGTGGATTTAAAGATGCCATCTCGTGACACTTTCAAAGAGAAGATTGAATGATGAATTGAAGACACAAAAGCATTAAGGGACTTTTTTGGTATGATTTAGACACCAATCAATATTTGTTAGCATTAGACATCAACAATGGTCAATAATTAAGTGTTTGGCATTCCTTTTCAAGGCACACTCTAAGTACATCTTTAGACATATTAGGCATTCATCAATTTGTATTAGGTTTTAGAAAGAATTAGTGATCAGTTCTTAATGACATTCACTGTCACACTCTTATCTCATTTATCATTATAACTCAATCTCAAATCTTAATTAAGGTGCAAGGAAATCCAAACTTCAACCCTTGCATAGTAAGCACCAAGATCCTCCTTAGCAAGTCACCAATTTTCCTATCTCAAATACATATCAATCAAATGGATATTGCAAGTATTAAAGGTCTACTTTTGAATATAATGAAACCATAGTAACGTGGACATGATTGTGCCCCTAGACAACACTATTGTCATGATTATATCCTACAGACTCATTTTTTTAGATATTATTTGTCTTCTTAACTCTTTGATCTAGAATCAAGTTATAGATTTTAGTTTGCATATCTCTATTGTGGTGCAACATCAATCAAACTCCACATGTAGCCAACTTAAATGTAAGAAATCCTAATTTGTCATATTTATATTTTTAGCATATGTCTAATTGTTATTTCAATTGATTTACATCAATTAAATAATGAGACTTAGATCCTTTTTATCTAATTGTGATGACAAAATTTGAATATTCATACCAGTTTCCACCTAATTTTAGGCCCATTTTGATGTAATGGCTTAATGCAATTACTTATCAACAAACAATGCAATCTCGTGCAAATATATGCTTATTACTTGATCCATCACCTCCCTCCATTTACACTCATTTCTATATATTTGATTCCATCTTACTCATATTCACACATATTCTCATCCTTTAACCATTTATTACACATATATACGCCCTTACACTCATACATCCATTACCCACCTTGATATTTATGCCTTTTTTTTATTTTTTTATTTTTTATATTAAGTCAATCATGTGATGTATGTGATTGATCTTGCATCATGGGGAATTGACTCAAAATAAAAAAAATATTAAATATTTGTCAACTCCCATCAATTCCACTAACCATCACGAGCCAACTTGATACATGTTTGCATAATAAATTGCTATGTCTTGGTATTTAAAGGCATTCAATATGCATTATTTCACCCACAATTTATATATAAAATTCTTATGCATTAGATATGGAAGCATTCTAGAAGCAATTCGCTTTGGAGTATTAAATTTAATTTAATTTTGTATAAAAATCATTATAAGACATTTGCATGATTGAAGAGTGTTGATCCATATCCTAGTATAAGAAGCTCAAGGGAAAATTTTGAAATGACAATCCAAAAAGCACATCTATTCCAAGATCAATTAAAACAATGTGATGACAAAAGTGAATTACTGAATAACTTAACAAAAATGTATAACTGCTAATATTGGTTCAATATGAAATAACCAAATTTCCCCCTAGATAAAAGAATGTCCTCTTTTAGCAATAGTTTAATTCCATCAACCAAAGCTTAAATAGTTCTCTTTAACTATTTCTGTGATTGTAAAGCATGCCCACTCAATATGAACTTGGCCCTTGATTATTTTTTAAATCTATAGGTATTTTCAACTGCTATTGGTACTTAATAGTTAAAGAAACCATCAATCACAACAACAGTTGTTAGCAACTTTATTGTGACAATTTACAAGTTAGATCTGTAACACTTGGGATTGATTTTGTGACTTGCATGGTTGACATATGCAACTTTGAGAGCAACCTGATTTAGATTTCATCGTCCTATTTTTAACACACATAAGAAACTATGATCCCAATATCATATCAAAGACAAACCACCTTTTAACTATTAAAATCAACTAAATAAATTTATTTATGTTGTTTTTGAATTCCAAAATTCTTTAACGCAATATATCTCTATTCTTAACTTAATTAATTAAATATCTCCTTCATAAGATATTTATGAAAAAAAACATTATTATATTTATAAAATTTCCATTTATTTCACACTTTAAATAATTTTTGTAATCATTTATGTAGAAAAAAATCTTAATATATCTTTATTTTTAATTTAATTAATCAAATATCTTTTGATAATTTATTTTTTAAATCCATTTATTTCACACCTTGAATATTCTGTACGATTGTTTCCATCCCTAAATGATTTATCCTAATTTGTTTTCATTCTTAATTTAATAAATCAAATATCATCTTGATAATTTATTTTTTCAAATCCATATATTCCACAATTTAAATATTTTCTATGGTTGTTTTCATCCCCAAATGGACATCGAGGAGAATTCTCTTACGCAATGCAATTAATTAATCAAATATCTTCATAATTTTTTGTTTTTTTTCAAATGCATTTATTTCTTTTGTATATTTAAACGATTCCCAATGATTTTGTATGGTTGGTTTCATCGGTGAAGTGACAGCGAAATGTGCATGGGCGCCCACCAACCACAGTAATAAACGTGGTAAAAGGCCGGTCATATGCAAATAAACATAGTACGGTACAGGGACGGTCATATGCAGGTAGTTGCTAATCAAAGAGTTATTTGCCAGTATGAAGTGCTTTGTGCATAATAACTCAACAGCCAAGAGAAAGCTGGCGAAAAGTATTCTGTTTAATTTTATGCTGCGCCTCGTTATAAAATGAACCCATCATGGAGTAGATTAGAAAGGAGAGAGATGGCAGGTATTGCACTTTCAAGAAGCAAAAGTCAAGTAGTTGTTATGCACAGAGAGATTATTCATGGGAATAGTATAAGTAGGTAGGGGAAGCTATTCATGGGAATAGTACAAGTAGGTAGGGGAAGTGTATTAGTAGTCTTTATAGTTAATTTTGTACATTCATAGATTCTAAATGGTACATCAAATTTCAACGGTTTTTTTGGTTGTCGTTGTATGTGACTTGACTGCTTATAACTATTGTTCCGGTTTCTAGATAGTAAAGTTGCATGTTGTGGAATCCGTTATGCACGCAAGGGTCAAAAAGTACACAGTTCGAAGTGTTGCTTGATACCTGCTTAAAGATGACCTAATAACCATGCACTTAAAATTGTCAATACTTATGTACAAATGCCTTTATAGTCATGCAAAAATTGGCCAATTATGGTTCACAAATGCTAGAATGTGGGTGGCTATTGGTACATGTGAGATTTATTAATTGGCTTTTAGTTGTCATTTTTGGGGTTTCTTTAAAGTTAGTGATTCGGGGGTTGGGTGCACAAGGAGTGAATGATTATTGGAAATATAACGACTACTAGTGCTCTTCCCCTATTTCAATACTCTTTGACATATGTTATGCCACATTTTGTAGAGAATTCAGTTACTAATTCATACATGATAAGAGGTGCATTAGAGTTGTTATTAGACTCACCAAAGTAGAGGTAGCTACAAATCAAGTACCAATAGAGAGAATGGAAAAAAAAATGGCATTTGTGAAAATATAGTAGGGGAGAGGGTCTTATAGTGGAGCACCATAACTTTGTGCCTCCCAAAATCTGTCTTAAATAATTTCAAATCACTTTCAATTTTGTACAACTGCTTACTATCAAGTCTTACTTCAAATAATTGGTTTGAATTCCACATGGTCAAATATTATGCCACATCACATGCCTTTTTTGCCAAGGTGTCCCTAATGGTCCAAAAAAAGAAGTAAGATCCATAGTTGTGTACTAAGTCATGTTTATTTGTGTGTTGATGTGGCATCATATAATTGTTTTCTTTTTCAGATTTACTGTAATCTTTTTGGGGATAAGTATTGACATGACACTTTTTGTGCTCCATTATTGAACTATTTGTGCCCAACTACCATTCTCATCATTGGACCCCACTCCACTATAAGACCCTATCCCCTATACAAGGAGGATTTTGCAACGTAGACAAATCAAGATATTAAAGAAACTAAAATGGTTGGAGGGTAAGGAATCCATAATTATTTTGTGTAAATAACATCGATTATTGAAGCAAAGTGTGAGAAAACAAGTAAATAATAGAAGGATTAGAAACGTTACGAAAATTGGTTGAAGGAAGAGTCTCAATAAGAAATGAACTTGAAGCAACTAGAGAAACTTCATCTTTCAAATTATTAGTTACATTTTTTAGGAGGGAAATGCCAACAAACAAGAGAAAATAGTCTAGGGTCAATTTTCAATGAAGATAACATGGGTTGTTATTCCATGAAGCATAACAAGGACAGAGAATCAAGAAAGCCAATATTTTTTATAGCCCTATATTAATCACATTAACGTGGTTATCAAACTTGTACATTTCAACGAGTTAATGAGCTTGAAAGAGAGGCTTGATGCTATAAGGGCAAAGTAAGCCAATATTTTTTATAACCCTATATTAATTGTATGAATTTGGCCATTAGACTTGTATGTCAATGAGTTAATGAGCTTGAAAGAGAGGCTTGATGCTATAAGGGCAAAGGAGTAGTCGAAAGACAACGAGATATAAAAGATCATGAAGGCTAATTGAAAATTAATCTAGGAAAACAAGTTACTCAAAGATCAAGTAAATAAATTGCAAAACAACATGAAAATGGGCTTTTGATAGTAATGTATGAGCTAAACCAACCCACAAAGGGAAATATGTCTAAAGCAATGAAGAAAAGAGACACCCAACATATCAAATAAATCCAATCAACAATAATAAACATGAAAGTTAAATAAAATAGGCTAAAGGAACAAATTGAGGAGGTCAAGTATTGAGTCGAAGTTGTGAAAGGGTTATGCTAGAAAAAAACAAGATAACTTGTAGAAAAACAAATTAGATTGCAAATATGGCAAGAAAGAGGTAGGCATGATAGAGCTGCAAACATAATAATAAAAGGGTTGAAAGAGCATGGAGAAGATGATAACATCGACAAGATAATAAAATAAATTTTAACAAATATACTTTAATGGGTAGGGCATATCTACCAAGTAAGTAGAATTAAAAGAATGGTAAATTGAGGAAGGAATAAGAATATGTGAGCTATTTTGGAAAACATACAAGAAAAGAACAAATTGTTGAGAAACAAAAGATTTCTCAAAGGAACAAAAGTTTATGTAGATGAAGATCTAACCCTAGAATAACTAGAAGGAGGAAGGCATAGGAAAAAGTAGTAATAATAATAAATGAAGGCAAATGAACCTAGATATAGAATAGGGAAGCTTAATTTACTGAAAAAATGTCACAAAAAATACTAAGATGGAGGCCCTCAAGAAAACCTTATAACAATGATGTAGAATTATGGGGGTTACCCTAGGAGGAGAATTTCTAGATTAGGGCTTACAGTAGAAGGAGAATACATAATTGTTCTTGTCAAACCATGCGAATACAAAGGGCTACAAAATTTTAAATAAGAAGTTTTCATTTAAAACGAATTAAGAGAAAGTGATAAAGGGCATGAAGGAGTGACAATTCTAGTAAGAGAATCATGGGATATACTCATAAAGTATAAAAGGAAAATCCAAGTAATTAATACATATGAATGAAGATAATAGATAATGAATTGAAGATTAGTCTTGTTGCTAGTTTCTTTACACCCTATGGTTTAAAATTAGATAAAAATAATAATATGAATTAGGAGAATCCATATGCAACATAAAAAGGGAGATATTCTAGTTTATAGCACCTTGTTCCTAAGAGATCATTCTAATAAGGGACTTTAATGCAAGAATAAGAAATTGTTGGGATTGTTTGCCTCAAAAATAAAGATGGGGTGAAAAGTAATCTATTGTAGCTAAATGAATAAGAGACTCACTAATGGGAAAGAGTCTAATGTGGTAAAGAGGAGGTATCACACATTATTCAACAAAATTGTTGAGGTTATGCAACTATATTATGATTTGATCATACATAATAACAGAGAAGAGTGAACAAACATATAGAACGTCACAAAGCCAACACATAATGGTCAAAGTGTGATTGACCATTTTAATTTGTTCATAGAGTACTATGACAGGGTTGATGGAGTTGGAAGTGGGAGTTGCCCAATATAACCAAAATTTATTAGAGCATATTTAGCTATTAGTTGTTTTTTTACAACTAGTTATACTTTTTTGCTTAAGTTCACTTAGGAGTGCTTATTTTAGTTATGCATCTAGTTTAGCTAGACTTAAGCTTTATTCAGCTCCTCACGCTCGCAGTTTAGTTCTCCTAAATTTAGCTTTGTGCTTTCTTTATGAGCACCTCATTGTACAATTGTAATTAATCCTCTAATTTCATATTCTTTGATTTTGAGTAATATAGCATTCATCTATGCAACTCTCATTTGTGGAAGGTGTTTGTGTTTGCCATTTGATCTTGCAAGCTTGTGTTGCAAAATTCAACATGGTATCAAAGCTTTGAAACTTCAACATGGTACCAAAGCATTAAAACTTCAACATGGTATCAGAGAATAGATTCGGCAAACCCCTTCTCAAGTTTTGAGGGTTTCTTTATTTAGAAGCGTTGTAGGGTCCCAGATTTGCTTTTTTGTGGATTTGGTGGTGGAATTTTTTTTATTAGTTTTGAGGATCCACATCACATCCACAACATAAAAAAACTGTAAGACCGACTGTTGTTTCATCAAAATCCGAGCAATTGAAATTGGGGTCAAATTTATTGAGAGCACATTTTATGAGGCAAATTATGGAGGTAGCTGAATTTTTTGGTTATTTTGGGACAAAATGGACATCATCATCGCGCTTGGTAGGCCCAAGAACCCTAAAAACGCCTATCGAATCATCAAAATCAGACACTAGCATAATTTTTGATAATTTTTTTAAGGGGCACGCTTTTTCGTACAAGTACAGATCCATACCTACGCCAGCATCAGTGCCAACATCAAAAAAAAAATTTGTAGGTTGATTTTTTGGTTTCAAAATAAATCTCTTTGAAAATTTCTAATTAAAATTCAAGGGGTGTGTTTCTTTTCAAAAGGAAGATTTAAATTTTTTAAGGTAAAAAAGGCTTCCAAAAAGCCTAAATAGGGGTCGAAAAACCTTGTACCTTCAGGTACAACACTTACATCAATGTTGTTTGACTTTTCTTTTTTTGGTTTTTCCTCCTAAATTTGGCAATGGGCCCTATCTTTATCAACATCATTGTTTTTAGCAGACAAAAGAATATTCTAGGGATAATAGTATATTCTAGAGGATTTTTTGAAGGGGCTTGATATTTTGCCACATCAATTGGGTGCCACATCAGCAGTTTGACCACCACCTTTGACCAATTCAACCTCTCAAGCCATAAAAGCAAGGTTTAGTTTTTGGCTCACATCTTGGTCATATGAGCCCCGTTTTTTGAATTTAGTATATCATTGGAAATCTTGTTTCGGTATTGATCTATACATGGTGGTAGGTTTGTCAAATTCTACTCTAGGTGTCTGTTATAGGCTTGCAAAGTTAGACTTTTTTTTGCACTTCTAGGGCCATAACTTGGGCAAACAAACTTTATTTTTTGACTTACGCACGTCGTCAGAAAGCTCTCGGAGTCACCTATTCAAATCACCTATTATATTTTCCAAAATTTTCTCTAGGTGACTTTTATTCAGTCTTTTATGTTTTCACTTCATGGCTAATTACTTGGTCATTTTGACTCTTGGAATCTTTTTGTTTGCATTGGATGGCTTCTCTTGGGTTGTCCTACATGTATTTGTAGCACTTTGTCCTATTTGGGCATTTTGAAAATTATTTTCATGTACTTCTTTTCTTGTAAACACTTTGAGATAAAGTGTCACTCTTGTGTATGATTTTTGGGGGTTTTGCACATTTTGTTATGCCTTATTTTATACATGCTCTGTATTATAAAGTACCACAGGGGGGTTGTGTAGTGCCTTTTGTTTTTCCATCATACCTTTGTTCGATGAGTGTCCCTCCACAACAACATCGAATCCTAGTGATTCTTGTCCCAAGCGCGTGTGTATTGGTTGCATGCCCTTTTTCGATTGCAGGTACTTTCTTGGGCACATTCAAATTTTTCTTCATGCACTTCATGGTGACATATAGTTTTAGTAGACCTATCACGCCTCTCCCTTGTCAGTTGTAGCATCCTAAAATTGCACCCCTGACAATTTTGACTATATTTTGGGCCCTCAACTTATCGGTCTCATCCCCATGCTTGATTGGGACCTATTTATGCCTCTTCTATACAACCAAACCTCATATTAGCATCTTGCAACCTACATAGCCCTCTGATCCTAGCCTAAAGTGGGGTAGGACCAGGGCACCATGTCTCAGTCCTCCCTAATTGGGACCTATCTTGCCCCCTAGACCCTATCTCAATTTTGTGCAGGAAATGAATCCCGTATGTCGGCCTTTGTCGAAAAATTAAATATTTGACAATAGGCAAGTATATAAGGAGGTCTCCCCCTCTCATTTTGATATAGCATCATATAAATTCATGAAGGCGGAATTGGATCTCAAGTGTTCAAGTGTTCAAGCATTCAAGCATTCATCATCAAGTGTTCTTCAAGGTTGCATATTCTTCATTCATCCATTGGAGCATCATTACATCATTCATTTGCAAGCATGTGTGTGTGTTAGGGTTTTGTCATGTTGATGCCATTTCATACAACATATGTGATTACATCTAAGAAGCAAAGCATCATAATCATCTATTATAGATTTGAAGGTATACCTTTCCATCATTTATTTCAAGCATTTGTAGTATTTCTTTCAAGGTTGATTCCAAACTGGGGTTTGACTTAGGCAAACCCCTATTTTCAACCCCTTTCTTCTTCTTTATGTGTGTAGGAAGCAGGTGTGCAGTTGTACTTCTAGAATTAAGCTTTATCTACAGAGACGAAAAAACCCTTTTTCACGCGTGAAAAGTTCAGAGGACCAAGTTGGGGGCGACCTAGTCTGGACACACGGTCCCTGCAACTTTTGGCAGATTTCACAGAGCAACTTTGAGTCATCTCAAACTTCTTAGATCCAGATGCATGACTAAATCCCAAATCTTTAGCTCACTATTTCCACCTATTTTATCTTCAATTCCAGCACTTTACTTATTCAACTTACAAAAGAGGGTCAAACACATTTCAAACTCAATCAATCTACTTAGTATTCAGTCCTTGTATCATTGAGGATTGGATCTAGTGGATTCATCCCCTCTTTTGAATGTAAAGTCCTCCAAGTGAAAATTGACTTAGTGAAATCTCCTTTCCAAGTGGTGAATTTACTAAGCCTCGAATTTTCCACTTTACATTTTGGTGAACCCAACTCCTTACACCATTAACTTTGATTTTTTTTTTTTAGATCTGAGTGTATGCAATTTAAAAGTCAAATTTTCATTTACAAGTTTGATTTCCTTGCAAATTTTTAAAATTTAGAGGTTAATTTCACTAAAACCCTAATTTTTAAATTCAAAAATGAGCTTGTGCTTTGTATAATTTAGATTAATTATTTAGATCTAAACATTCATTCAATTTGCAAGTTCAAATTTTCATCTACAAGTCAAATTTTACAATTAAATTTAAAAATTAAGTGGTTAATTTCAAAATTTTAAAATTGAGCTTGTGGGTTGTTTAAATTTTGAATTTCCCTCTTCAAATTTAGTTCCTAAATTAAAATTCAAAATTGCAACCTTGGATCAAATTTCAATTTTAAAATTAAGTGGTTAATTAAACAAACCCTAATTTCTAAATTTAAATTAATCTTGTGCATTTTCCAAATTTTTTTCAAATTCCAAATTCCAATCCTAGATCTATTTTCAAATTTAGATTTTAAATTAAGTGGTTCTTTCTACAAGACCCTAATTTTAAATTTAATTCTCTTGAAGACAATTTCAAATTTAAATTTTAAAAATTAAGAGGTTAATTAAAAGAGCCTTAATTTTTTAAATTAAATTAATTCTTTCAATTCTCAAATTTCAACATTTTAAATTTTAGAATTAAGAGGTTATTCAATAAAGCCCTAATTTTAAAATCAATTTTTTATTGGATAAATTCAAATCTTCTAGTGGGTAATTTTAAATTAAAATTAATAGGTAATTTTCAAGGCCCTAATTATAAATTTAAATTTCCTAGGAGGTTGCATAATTTTTCAAAATTGAATAATCATTTTTCTAAAATTTTGAATTATTCAAATTCCAATATCCAAATCTTAAATTCTCATTTTCAAATTTAATTTCACATTTTTCACAATTTTTTTAAAAAAAATCAAATTTGAATCTCATCAATTTAAATAAATTAAATGGATTTTTAAAATCCTAATTTATTTTCAAATAATTTGCTTGGACTTAAATTTCAATATTAATCATGGCAATTAATGGACTTGATCTATTTTCTATTTCACATATGATTACAATTCTTTTTACATACATTTATTATAATCATTTGTTGGATAATGGCTTCTTTCACTTTATGTTACTTCTTTTCATTCATAGCACTTGGACATATTGCATTTTTCGGATTTCCAAGTTGATTCCTTTTCATAGATTAGATCTCAAAGATTTCATTTTTCATGTCTGTTGTGTTATGGTGATGTTTTTGGGAAAATGCATTTCATACGTAGATCACCTAAAATGTTTTGTAGATCCTAATCCTAGAGATGACAATGAGAAACCTAATACTTGTTCCTCTCCTAGGGTATCTAATGTGAATGAAGTAAGAGCTAATACTCCTATCAATGATCTCTCTATGGGAGAGCAAGCATTCAAGAGAAACATGGCCCCATCATCTTCTCATATGCATTCCCTTGCGCAAGGGGGGCAAGGTCAAAATATTGGTATTTCCATCTCTCTAGATCCTCCTTATTCTCCTAGAGCCTATCTTAAACATCAAAGCATTGGTAGAAAAGATGATGTCATGCATTTCATTCATGATCTCTCTCCACATATAACATTAAGCAAAGATGAGGCCTTAGATGATACAGATCTTCCTTCCCAATCTACCAAAGAGGATATGCATGATGAAAGAAAGGAAAATCCTCCTTTACAAGATATTCCTTCTTCATCTACTAATACTTTCATTACTTATAAACATCCTTACACTACAAATTTCAAAGAAATTTATTATAATGTTCCCCCGCCTTATCAATTAAAAGATTCTTATAGGAGTGGCTTTAACATAATATCAAAACAAGGTTTTTGAGGACAAGGACTTGAAAATTTTGAATAAGGAATTCAATTCCCTATAAACCCTCCTACACAAATAACCACAGAAGACCAAGGAAATGATAATAAATTTTCTATGGATGGAATCCTTAGGATTCAAGACTTCAAAAATCATCTTGCAAGACAACAAGCCATTAGTGCTCGCAAAAGAGCTTCTTCTTCAAAAACTCCTTTTTGTTCATTTCATCAAACCTATGACCACCGACATGCCAATGATTGTCCCGATTTTCAAAATTCAATAAAAGAACTTATTGATAGTGGTAAAGTTAAAATCGTGGATGACAATCCTTCCTCTTATAATAACAACTCTTGTCCTCAATCTCAAAATAATAAACCTACATCTATTACTGATCAAGAAAGACTAGCAACTAGAATCTTTTGGAGATTGAAATATGATAAGAATATTGTTTTTCCTTTCTTTAGAAATAATTACAATTAGAATCATAAGAAAGATGATTCACATTGTCTTTTTCATAATTGTTATTCTCATTCTCTTGGAAAGTGTAAAGCATTTAAGGAATTTGTTCAAGAACAATACGATTGTGCTCGTATATGTCTTTCAATAGATCTTGCTCTCTTTCTAGGTGAAAAGGTAGTGCCTTAACACTCATTTCACCTTCATGTTGCTCCTCACCCTATGACACAAGTAGTGAACTTAATTGGGGGCTCTTTGTTAATAGAGGTGGCGCTTCTTCAATTTCTAATATCTTGGGGTAGCGACATGATTTTCCCCGCTTTCTCTCCCTTTTCTAAGCTTTCACTATTTTTCTTTGTGATTGCATTATTAATAACTTGATGTCCTTTCTTGCATAGAGTTATCCTTCATACAAGCACATGTTTTCTCCTTGGTTAGGACCCATTCTTTGTTTGAAATGGTCTGTCTCTTATGAATAATCTCTCTTTAGAAGATGTGTAATTTTTCTCTTTGTCCTCTTGCTTAGGGGGCAGGGATGGATTTTTCACCCTCTCACTTTCTATCTAATGTATCAATATTCCCTTTAGGGGTTGCATTTTTCATGTGTTGATATCCTTTCTTTTAATGGTATGTCTCTTATGATTAATCCCTCCTTAGGGGAATATGTGATCTCTCTCTCTCTCTCTCTCTCTCTCTCTCTCTCTCTCTCTCTCTCTCTCTCTCTCTCTCTCTCTCTCTCTCTCTCTCTCTCTCTCTCTCTCTCTCTCTCTCTCTCTCTCTCTCTCTCTTTGAATATTACCACTTCTTTTGAGATGCATTATACATAAACTAATGTCTTTTCTTGCATTGGATATTCATTCACATGAGTTTATTGTGTGTTTCCTTATGCTTAATCTCTCCTTTGAAGATTGTGTAATTCTTTTCATTGTCCTTACACTTGGGGGGGCAATGATTGATTTCTCGTCCTCTCTCTCTCCTCTCTAAGGATCTACTTTTCCTTTGTGGAGTGGTGTTTGTTCATGATTGGGCGTGATTCCTTGTGTGAAGTTATTGTTTTCTCAAGGATTCTCTCTTATACAAGAGGTGTAAGTCCTTGGCTACAACCTCTTCTCCACTTGGCAATATATATCTATCATAAACTTACCCCTCACATTGGGTCAAAAGTGTGTCATCCTTCATCAAGAATCCCTTTAACCTAGCAATAGGAGGAAGGTATGATTTCTTGTTCTACTTCCTTTCTTTTGGTAGAAGATGTTATGTTTGTTCAAGATAGCTCCTCTTGGAGGTAGATGTCTTTTGAGAAAAGTTCTCTTCTCCTCCAAGGATCCCCTTTACACTTGTTGCAAGATATCTCTTTTTCAACTATCTTATCCTTGCTTGAAGAGTATTCCCTCTCTAGCTTGGATTTATGACATTGTTGCCTAAAGGATATCTCCTTGGTGTTGAAGGTAAGGTATCCTTGTTTCTAGCTTCCTTAAGACATCAACATAAAACTATGTTGATATCTTAAGGGGGGGGGACCCACGTCGCTCTCCTTGTACCATATTGTACTATAACTTGTGCATATCATTTTTGCATGTCTTAAATGAGGTGTTCATTCTCAGAACCAAAGTAAAAACTCTTAGAGTGAGATGCTTCACACTTGAAACTGGACGCAACATTTGATATATGTCTTAGACGGGGTTAACACATCACCAAAAATAACAAAGTCTTAAACGGGATGGCCTCGAAACTAGGCATGTATCTTTGCCACTTGGCATTTACACATTTGCACACACACAATCGCCCCTTGGCATTTGCATTTAAATTACATGTCTTAAACATGTTGAAGCAAACTCTAAAACAAAGCAAAGACTCTTACACGAGGTTCTATACAATTGAAACCAGACATCACTTACACACACGCACGAGGATGGGTGGAACTAGCTAAAAACAATAAGACTATTCTTACTCGCCCCCCACATGGATCACCTAGATAAAAATATCTAGGGAAAATTGTCCATGTCCTTTTCTCCCCATGGACCACCTAGATAAAAACATCTAGGGCCAAGTAGTCAATGCCCTCTCTCATCATTCTTCTCATGGATCACCTGGATAAATACATCTAGCGTATATTCATGCTCTCTCTTCTTCCTCTCATGAACTCATAGTTTTTTTATTTATAGTTCATGGATGATGCTTTTTTTTCTATTTTATGTGATCACTTGTGTTCGTGAGATGGCATTTTCAAGAATGATATTAGTTGTTGAGACATTTTGATATCGAGGTCTCTTTGGCTAGTTGACTTGAGGTCTTGCTTTTGGTCTTTAGCTTTTGGGTCTTGTGTGCCTTTGTTTGTATTTTTGTCTTTATTTGTCTTTTTGTTTTTGTCTTGTTTTGTGTGCCCTTGCATATATTTGAGTGAGTTAAGATCCTAAGATTGGGGGCTTAGTTCCTCAAAATTAGTGGTATCTTATACTCCTTGTGATTTTTCTCCCTTATCTTCTTCTACTTTACCGTGAGTATTTTTGTAAGCTCATACTCCTGCTAAAGTGGGGGCTAAATGTAGCGTCCTAAAATTGCACCCCTAGCAATTTTGAGCACATTTTGGACCCTCACCTTATCGGTCTCATCTCCATTCTTGATCAGGATTTGCTTATGCCTCTTCTATGCAACCAAACCTCATATTTGCATCTTACAACCTGCATAGCCCTTTGATCTTGGCCCAAACTGGGGTAGGACTAGGGTGCCACGCCTTGGTCCTCCCTATTTTGGACCTATCTTGGCCCCTAGACCCTATCTCAATTTTGAGCGTGAAATGAATCCCCTATGTTGACCTCTGTCGGGAAATTAAATATTTGACAATAGGAAAATATATAAGGAGGTATCCCATTCTCATTTTGATATAGTATCATATACATTCATGAAGGCGGAATCGGATCTCAAGCATTCAAGTGTTCATCATCAAGCATTCTTCAAGGTTGCATATTCTTCATTCATCCATTGGAGCATCATTACATCATTCATTTGCAAGCATGTGTGTATGTGTTAGGGTTTTGTCATGTTCATGCCATTTCATACAAAATATATGATTATATCTAAGAAGCAAAGCATCATCATCATCTATTGCAGATGTGAAGGTATACCTTTCCATCATTTATTTCAAGCATTTGCAGTATTTCTTTCAAGATTGATTCCAAACTGGGGTATTTCTTCTTTCTGTGTGTAGGAAGCAAGTCTACAACTGTACTTCAGGAATTAAGCTTTATTTGCAGAGACAGAAAAACCCTTTTCGATGTGTGGAATGTTTGGCAGACCAAGTTGGGGGTGACTTGGTCTGGACACATGGTCCCTGCAACTTTTGGTAGATTTTGCAGAGTAGCTCCAAGTCATCTCAAACTTCTCAGATCCGGGTGCACGACTGAATCTCGAATCTATAGCTCATTGTTTCCATCTATTTTGTCTTCAATTCCAACACTTTACTTATTCAACTTACAAAAGAGGGTCAAACACATTTCAAACTCAATCAATCTACTTAGTATTCAGTCCTTGTATCATTGAGGATTGGATCTAGTGGATTCATCCCCTCTTTTGAATGTAAAGTCCTCCAAGTGAAAATTAACTTAGTGAAATGTGGTGAATTTACTAAGCCTCGAATTTTCCACTTTACATCAACATTATGGGGGGGTTTCTATAATTAGTGCTAATGCTTCCTTGGTTTCGTCTTAGAGTTGACCTTCCATCCTCAATTGATCAAGGTTCTTTAGACTATTGGCACTTATATTTTCGACTAGTAGTTTTCTCCTTCATGGTTGAGTAGTGTCGTTGGGGCCACTTATGTAGATTCATGTGCCATTTGTATCTTCAAATGACAAATGTTTTTCCTTGGTTTTTCATTTGATTGTTCGAGTAGTGTTGTTGGGGGAACTCATGTAGATTGTTGTCTTTTTAATCCCGATCATCCTCTTGGTTTCAAAGGAGGTTGTTCATTCAACACTATAGAAGCTATCATTTGCCAGTTGTCTGCAACTTCTTTGTGCTTCGAGGATGTTCTTCATGTTTCTATTCTTCTAGGACATTTTTTTGGAGGCTTCTTAGTCCTTCATTCTTTTATAGGTTCATGCATTGCATCTCTCGCTTTTGGAGAGTTTTTTTTTTCCACATGGTTTTCTCCTTTTCTTTGCTTAGAGAGACTTCATTGATTTGTACATGGGTACATAATAAGGTCTTTTGTTGTTGGGACCCATTTTTGCATTCATGCATTTAGAGTTTTTCTACTCAGCCTAAGTTTCACTTAAGGGGGGTGTTAGAGCATATTTAGCTATTAGTTGCTTTTTTACAACTAGTTATGCTTTTCTGCTTAAGTTCACTTAGGAGTGCTTATTTTAGTTATGCATCTAGTTTAGCTAGAGTTGAGCTTTATTTAGCTACTCGCTTGCACTTTAGTTCTCCTAAATTTATCTATGTGCTTTCTTTATAAGCACCTTAATGTATAATTGTAATTCATCCTGTAATTCTATAATCTTTGCTTTTGAGTTAGATATCATTCATTTGTGTAGCTCTCGTTTGTGGAAGGTATTTTTTCTTTCCGTTTGATCTTGCAAGCTTGTGTTGCAAAATTTAACAAAATTTGCTCACAACCATTGGTATACAAAGAGAGTTGACATTAAGATAAGCTCGATTATAATACAAATAAACAAACCATCACGACATTAATGACACATAAGTACCAATAGAAAAAAACACAAAAATTATAGGAAATAGAAGATAATGACATATCTAGCATAAATCAAAGAATAAATAACAACATATTAATAACTATGATTCACGAGGCACTATATCAATATGAGCGATCTAGAATTAAGAAAGGCAACACAATCGCATTTTTGTCAAGCCCGTGATATGATTAATATTGCAAGGTAGTAAAAAGAAAGATGAAAAACTTGGGAAGGGAGGAGGAAAGTAAAACATTAGTGAGGCCTAAAAATTAAATGTACATGTGAACACGGAGAAAAGAAATGACCTCTCTAATGAAGCATAATCCTAGATTCTTTTGGAGCTATTTTTGATAAAATAGTATACCTATAGAGAACAACATTACAAATTCCCAAAATTTATAATATACAAGAAATACTTTTGAGTCAGACCAAGATAAAAATAGTTATCGATAATTAATACAATTCTTCTCCATAAGGGATATTAAGAAAGAGATAAAAAAGATCATGGTGGATAAAGTGTATGACATAGATGGGTTATAGGGGGAAAACCTAAAGTGGGGTTCAAAACCCTTATACCACACCTCAAAAGCATATTATATAGGGTCATTTAAAATGGTTTATCATTAGATTGGATAATTACTGTAATCATTCTGCCCCTCAAAAGTGGAGATGTCGATAATTCCATCAAACTATCATACCATATACTGATTTAATCCTCTTATTCAAACTTTTAGGGAGTATATTAGAGAATAGAATTATCAATTGGGAAAAAAAGAAAGGGAAGACTATGAAAGGGAAAGCGAGTTTCAAGACAAAGTAGTGCACAATCACTACATCACTCTTAGATATTTGATTAAGAATGTATCGGATTTACAAGGGGAATAAGTTTTTAATTTTTCTTTGTTGATTTCAAGAAACCTAGGATCAAATCCCTTTTCCTACACAACAAAGAGGGATGAGTGGGTTTGACTACCATCACAAGGAAGAGCCAAGTTGTCTTGGATTTACCCTCTTGTTGTTGGTTGTAATGTGATTGGAATCAATTATGTATATAATGAACGAGGTTAAAGAAGGCTGAATTGAATAATATTGATAGACCATGGAAAGTAAAGAATAAGAATACATCAAAGATGTACAGGTCTCAAAATAAGACACAAAAAGGAACCAAGATCTACAAATTGAAGATGACAATGTCAAATTGGAGGGTAGGTGTAAGAAGTTGAGTACCTAAAAAGTTCAAAAAATGGAAGTGTTTTTCTTGATTTTTAAATTTTGTCACAATTGATCTAAAAATTTGAAGCACTTAAGCATCGAATATGTAAAAAGTCTAATAATATAATATGTTATTACTTTAATTCTAGTTTTCAAACATGTAATTTATTCAAATATCCAAATGATACAAATTGATTTTTAATGGGCAAGTATAAAAACCACTTTTTAAAAGATTTTTTTAGGACCATATCATGCACATGTACGACCACCATATTTTGACCTAAATAAAAGTACTTTTCTGGATCCTATTGGGAAAAAGATGTGTAACATATAGATGATTGATGAGGAAATTTTTTCTATTAATTTTTTATTGGCCCTAATTGCTGTTTTGAAAACCCCTAGTGTACGACCACCATAATTTGACGTAAACTAATCATAGACATAGATAGATACATACATACATGCATACATACACACATACATGCATGCATGCATACATGCATATTATATCTCTATTTTGGTGTATCATTATTTAAAGAGTTGTGTGTAGATTGATGTCATGTAATTTATTTTACAAGAAACATAAAATTTAAAAGTTATTAAAAAATATGAAAACCTAATATTTCAATTTTATGCACTAGTTTCATTGGAAATTAATTGAAAAAATAAAAAAAATCCAATCCTAAAAAATTTACATATTTGAAAACTATGCATTTTCATCTATGATTGGTTTTAATTTCATAATTTTTTTTTTGAATAAAAGTCATCAGACACATGTCCAAAGTTAGTATTTTCTCTTGACATTGGCATGACCTTGTACTTGTGAGTCCAAGGCTAAGGATCTTCTCACCATGTCTTTCCTAAGACTAAATCGAAAGCAAAACATGAGTTGACATTTCAAATTTTTAATAATGAGAATCTATTATGAAATGGGTACCCATTTTAAATAGAACAAGTACCTATTATATTTTTTAATTTCAAATAATGGGTACTCGTTTTGTAAATAACATGTGCCCATTTTATGAAAAATAAATAGTTTTAAAAAATGGGTACCAATTTTGTAAATCACAGGTACCCATTATTAAAACATTTTCGTTTTGGATATAATGGGTACCCATTTTGGGTCCTAAACAAAAATAGGTACCTATTTTATTTTTTCCTTAGGACCACAATCTAAAATGGGTACCTATTTTTTTAGCATTTTCCTAAGGCTGAAACTTCCCCTTAATGGGGACTAAAATTCTTGTGCGAACCTTGGTGTGCCAGATGCCCTAGTTTGAATTACCTATGACTAAAATAAAGGAGTAGAAATGCAGACATGAGACTCTAGAGGTTTATCTCCCATAAATTCAATCAAAAAAAGTTAAACACATGGGCACCCTTGTCTAGGTGTTTTCACCTATTCAAAAGTTTTTGCAAGTTGTAACAATTTTCTTTACGCCCCAGTTACTTTTTTGTTATTGGATTTGAACTTGTACACATGAAAAATGTTAGTATTTGGCTAATGATTATGTTGTCGGGCTTAAGTTTTGGTGACTTTATCAGCCAGATTTCTCCTACAAATCAATTAATGAGCAAGTGTAGAGGTAGAACCCCTAATACGAAGCCCAAGGGCGGAGCCCACACTTGGGTCTAGGGGTAGTCAGGGGCTCAAGGGAAACACCCCTAAAGCAAAAATTTCCCAATATTTAAAAAAAGGAGTTTGCTATTATTTTGGTATGTAAATTTGTTGAATATCTGGGCAACTGAGAGGGGGGTGAATCAGTTGATTACTTAAAACAATTTCTTTTATCCTTTTTACATCGGATCCAAACCAACAGAATTAACTAACACAAATATAGCATGAAAATAGAAACATATAACAAATCACACAATGAGCACAATGAACACCAGATAGGACATGGAAAACCCAAGAAGGGAAAAACCACAAAGAATTTTAGTTATCAATATAAACATCGATTAAGGTGACACTGGTTAAGTAATTTTTACAAAGAGTCGCTTGCTTCCAGAATGCTCACTGCGAATGGGCTCACTACCCAAAAAAGGATCACTGCCAAAGAAAGAGAGAAAGAAAGAAAGAATCCACCACTGAAACACAATCTACACAAACCTGACTGCTTCTGGTACCTCAATACCAACGCACTCTCACATATCGCCAATAGTTAGATCTTTCATTTCCAATCTCACATGTCTTCAAAATAATGTCACATTTTTTCTATATATAACTCAATCAGATCATTCTCATATATATATATATATATATATATATATATATATATATATATATATATATATATATTGTCTTCCGGGAAGCATAATCTTCCAAGTTGGCCAAGATAGAGATCTAAAATAGGTCAACACTAAACATTCCAGTGGTGGGAAGGAATGAGCAGTAGACCATACCACAACATACATCAACGGTCAAATCAACACGATACAATCATTATGAATTACAGACCCAAAAACTTGATACACACGCCACACAATAAGCCACTGCACATCCTTGAATTTTGGACTAAATCCGGACCCAAACACCATCACCAAAAGCAACAAAAATAAGAATATGACCAAAATACACATGAATACCAACGATAAACACCATATCTAATAACCTAAAATATCTGGATCACCAACACATTTTCCAGAGCACCAAAGATTTTGAGAACACATATTTCAGATCACCAGTAACAAGAACATTAGAGACATAAACGCCAACCAATATGTTGACACCAATGACAACCACTTTAGAACATCACCATCACATCTGCAACAGTCTGTAATAAAATTGATCTTTGTAAGCTACCTAAAAGGCTTGATAAATAAGTGGTTATGAAACGCAAAAGATCATCAAATTATAATTTTCTCTTTGCTAGATAATATAAGGAAAGTGGATGGTTGTTTCTTTATGGATGTAACCTGCATTGGGTGAACCATGTTAAATTTGTTTGTTATTCTGGATTGTTATTTATTCTTTATTATATTTAATATTTTTTATTGCTTCAATATGCCTAAACTCTAATAGAAAATGGGAAAGAATGGTTGTGTTGTATAGGGGCTTGCTTGAGTCAAATCTCATGTTGGTGTTCCCACCTCCACAACAACTATGATAATGAAAAAGAGTACATGTCCTAGGGAGGAAAAAGGTAAAACAATAATGAAATGATTATACCTTTGGTTTGAAACCCTCTCATTGAGTTTCACATAAAGGTGGTGATGCAACACTGATTAGACAAGTCTTGAAAATGTTAATGCAATAACATGTTAAGTGTAAATCAAAAACATGAAATCATACTTGAATGCAAAATGTTGTAGTTTATTTCTCAATATGTTGTTAAACTCAAAATTAGAATGCTTGAATGCTCTTAAAATCTATTAGACCTTTTGAATGATAGAAGAAGTGCTTTATATAGGAATCACAATGTATTTTTGATAAAAAGACAACATAAAAAATTAATGTACAAAAATTAAGACTAGATTTTGTAATGTCAAGGGTGACACTTCAAATATTTTAACTTTTTTGGTGGAACATGTGTGTTGGGTGCCCTAGTCCCATCCAAATAGGTTCTTTGATAGGGAAACATAAGTGTCAAGGCTTGTGATATTAGATCTAGTCGTAATTTAGCAATTACCATGAGTTAAGTTAGAAGATTAACAATAAGGTTTTAGAGTAGAAGACGCCCAAATAGGCTTAAAATGATCTAGGGGAAAGCACACCAAAGTAGGTGCCAAATAGAGTGTGAAATTGTAAAGGGAGACATTTATTGAAAGTATGTATTGATGTGTTGTTGTAGTTGTTATTGATATCAAACTTGTTGTTCTAGATTGGTTCAGAATGTTTGTGGTGCAAAGTTATCTTGCTATATTGATGTTGCAAATGTTCTATTGGTTGGTTTACAAGTGCCTGGGTCTAGAATCTATTGTTGGTTTTGAGTGTTGTTGTTATCTTCATTAAATATGGTTTCGATATTATGGATATGATGATTTCGTGGTTCGGAAAAATCTTTGTGTTCTCCGAGTGTTGTGGCATTGATCATTGTTGGTTGTGAAATTTTATGTTTGACTTATCCTTAGGTCTGAATATGATTTGTGGAAGCGTGTTCAATATGTTATGGGTCTCACCGTAGTGTGTGGAGATCCGGATTTGAGTTATTTGCATTGGAGAGTATATTATTGACCGTTAATTGCTTATATGGATGCATAGTGCGTGGATATGATGTTGGTTATGTTCTGGTGATTGCAGATTGGTGAATTAATCTTTGGAAGATGTTTTTTGGTCCCCTCTTTCTCATGGAGTGGATCAATGTGTGTATTTTTGGTTTAGAAAGTGTGCCTTGATTTAGGATGACTTGGTTTAAGCTTTGATGATCTATCTTGTATATAAGGATGTGTATGATTGAGTTGTGGAAATGGAGAAGAGTGAAGAGAGGCAAGGAAGGAATGGGTGATGAATATAGATAGAAGGATAATCAGTGAGGTTTGATAAAGAGAAAAAGAAGATTTGTGTCCAAATGATATGCAAGTTGTACTGAGAGTATGACAAAGATTTGAGATAGAGTATTGGTAGTTGAGATCAGAGTTATGTGTGTTCATGTTGGTTGTTTGATGTAGAGTTCAAGGACAATTTCATGATCAGGAGATCCTTCTTTTCATATCATTTTGTATCTTGCCCTGAGTGCAGTTAGCTTCAGGTTTGCAAGTCCTCTTTTTTATCTTTCCCCATGAGTATTTAGCCTTGGTGTGCAACTCTAGAGTAGTTAGCTCTTTTCTTTGCAATCTAATATACATAGTGGATATATTTTGTGGAAAGGTGCTCACCATGGTTTTTCCCTGTTTGAGATTTCCACGTATAAATCTTGGTGTTCGTGTGTTGAAGTTAAAAGGTGTGAGTATTACATTTAATTCTTATTTTGGACTGATTCACCCCCCCTCTCATTCATGCCTTGGACTCAACAATATTTATGACACTGCACTTAGCCCCTAGTTTAGCGAAAGTATGAACTTACACTCATACTTGTAATAAGGTAGAGAGAGATTGAAAGTAATAAAAATTAGGGATAGGATGATATCTAGTTGAGAGATGCACAAGCCCCCAAGCTTAAGATCCTAACAATTCACACAAAAATATTCAAAATAAGATACACATCTACAAAGAAAATAATGTTAGTATTAAAGCAAACAAAGGGTTCCAAGTCAACTAGGTGAAGAGACCTTGATGCAAATGTCGTCTCAACCACTAATTTCATTCTTAAAATGTTATTACAAAAGCACAAGTCGAATTGGAAAGAGGAAAGATAATACACCACTAAGAAGAGAGGAGGATCAATGTTCCAACAACTAGCAAGTTGTGTAATACTAGAGGGTCCATAGAGATGCAATGAATTCCAATAGCCAACAAGTTGTGTTATGTTGGGTAGTTCATGTATACATGACATGGATTCCATTCAAATAAGTTGTGTTATGTTGGGTGATCCATGTATCACAACAAACAAGCACACTATCAAGCCATATTATACTAGGAGATCAACGTCTTAGGGAGTGTAAACAACAATTAAAACTAGCAAGCCACACTATACTAGGTTCTCCATAGATCAAGAGAGTGCATGTTATCACAAGAATAGAGGAAAAGGAGTGTATTTCTCACAAGAATAGAGGTAAATAAAATAACTAATTAGAAAAGCCATGGAGGATTTGATAACCATGCCTGAAGGGGCAATATGCAAACAACACCACCATAAAGTGGGTACATCAATGAGATCCAAGGCTTAAGGGAGCATATGCCCCTCTTAAAATATTGACATATGTTCTATGTTAATTTTTTAAGGAAGAAACAATGAAGGAGATCTTAAGAAAAGATACAAAATTCTCAAGATAAGGAGAGGATATCCTCAAGAAAGGATACACACTTTTGAAGAAAAAGGAGAGGGTATCCTCAAGCAAGGATGCATTCGTCCAAACAAGTTGTCCATGCCCCTTAGTCTATAGATCATGACAACCAGACTAGAGACTATTATATTTCTACCATAGAGGAATAATGATTGCACATGAGATTGTACGAGCATGAATGACAATAAGCCCCCATATAGACATACAAATGCTACATAGTGAGCAACAAAGTAATACCAATAAGTGTTATTTATAAGGGATATGACAAAGGTGGAACTTGTTATCACTTGTTGTATGAATGATACCAAATTTAATAAGTTATATTTTAATTTTTAAGGCTTGACATTAATTAGTGGAATGGCCAAGAACTTGATGATAGGCACAAAAATAGAGATATTTTTTATTATTCTTATGAAATTTATTATGTTTTGGAGGAGGAAGATTAAGCAAGTGAGCTTTGAGAAGTTGTAATTGAATATACTCTTGTTTAGATAAAAAGTGAGGAGCATGAAGTAATCCTTTCTTTTGTGAATAAGGTTTTGACCATTCACAAGAATAAGACATAGAGGCATTAGCTAGTGGAGGAGGGGATGTAGACAAAGGAGGTTGGAATCCTAAACTCTCTTTATCAAAGTGTGATTTAGGTTATAAAGGAGCCATAACACCTTGTTCCATGCACCTTAAACTATTTCCATTATATCCACATTTATAAAAAATTCAAAACCAACCTCATAATGTGTCTCTAAATCAAATGTAGGATCAATAGTAGAAGAAGAATCGATTCTTTTGCAAGGATGCATATCCTTATTGAGTGTCGAGATGTCATAATGATAAGAGTCAGTCTTAGATTCAACTATTCCATGTGTGGTGAAATATAAAGAAGCCCAATCATCACTAAGACACATGTTAGAAGAAGTAGTTAAAAGAGATTTGGAAGTAGCTTCGAGAAATGAAACACATGGCTCCTTTGGGACTTCAGATGTAAATTGTGGGACTTTTATTCTCCAAAAAAGGAGGGTGTAAAGTCTAATGAACTCTAATCATCACTTAAGAAATCATTATCAATAGGATACAATGTGTCTTCTTTGATTATAGATGGAATCATAACGTTAAGTGGAGATATAGATCCTATTTTTCTTTGGACACCACTATACAAATTTTTATCAGTTTCCATTGTGTATAGTTTAATTCCATGTATGAAGTTTATTGATTGATGAAGAGTAGAAGGGACCACTTGCATAGCATAAATGCATGGTCTACCTAGAAGAAGGTTTTATGTTAGTATCAAGCATGACATGGGTAGGTGTGGGTAAAGTCACATGTCCTACCGAAATAGCTAGTGTGATTAAGAACCATGGATATCTACCAATATAATTAAAGCCATGAATAGAGAGAAAATCTAGTTAAATAAAAGATGTAACCAGATTAAGAACTAATCCATTATCAATTAGTGTATACTTATTTCCATGTTTATTAAAGAGAACTATAATCATGAGGGGATCATATTGATTTTGAACTTCCAAATAAGGTTGTTCATGTTGCAAGAACACAATATTTGAATTTGTTGCATGCATACAATCAAACAAGGCTACTGCCTCATTTAGTCTCATAGAAGGTGGAACAACTGTCTTCTACAAGGCTTCTTGGAGCATCTCCTAGTATGTAGGTGAACATGGACTCAATTCCCAAAGGGAGATCTTAGTTGGAGTAGCACAAAGATACTCAACAAGATCATAATTCTTATCAACATGTTGTGAAAGACGAGAGGATGAAGGAAGAAAAGGTTAAGGAGGAATAACATTTGCATCTTGTTTATTGTTACAAGTGTTGTATGTGAAAGAAACCACATGATAACAAGGTACTCGTTGATTAAGTCTACCACTTTGAGTGAGTTGTTGTGCATAGTTTAAGTAATATCCAAGGGGTCTAGGTTGGTCTTTACTACCTTGTACAATAATCATTTGTTTCGTTTGTGGTTGGGTTTTTTGGATCCCTCTAACATTAATAATAGATTTATTTTGAGGTTAAGGAATATCGAGATGATGATGAACAACAATTGGAGCTTTCACATGTGTATGATTGGAAACATGAATTGTGTTAACTATACTTTGATTAGGTTCTTTATTCACTAAATATTCATCTCTATAAGGGAGAGCATTGAGAAAAGTGTTAGTGATGTCATCCTCTTGCACCAAAATATCCTCTAGAGTAGGAATTTTTTTGGGAGAGGGAATAGCACTATTAATAAATTCTTCATATCTAGAAGAGATATCATTTAAGTGAATATAAGGTAAAGTGGAATTAAGGAAAGTGTTAATGATACCATCCTCTTGCACCAAAACATCCTCATGAGTAAGACCAATTTTGGGAGAGGGGAAATCACGATTCATCAATGTTTCATCTATACAAGGGAGAGCATTGAGAAATGTGCTAGTGTTATCATCCTCTTGATCCAAAATATACTAATGGGTAGGAGAAATATTAGGAGAGGGAAATAGTGACATAAGAATAGCTAAGAAACTATCACATCCATGAAATCTCTTCATTGCAAAAATATTTAGGAAAAAATCAATTCATTGTAAATATAATGAGTTGTATAATGAAACAAGTTTTTGAAGTTATAAACTATAACATATGTATTAATTAACAATTTAAGTGATATGAGATAACAATGATGTGAATCTTAAATAAGAAAATATGAAATACCAATGTGAAATGTTGTGATTGATTAACCAATTGATTAAACAATTTGATATAGAAATATTGTGGTTAATTATCCAATGCAAGTACATAAGCAATATTTTTTAGAAATGATTGCATATAAATTAGAAATATATGCAATTAAACTAGATCTATGCTTTAAAATCATAAGAGATTCAAGCTCAAGATATGTCAGGTTCACCAAAATGAAATATAACAAAAGTGATCCTAGACTAATGCATTCATTAACCTAGGATGAATTCCCTTTCCTATACAACATTGGAGAGGGATGAATGGGCTTGAATACCATCACAAGGAAGATCCAAGTTGTCCTAGATTCACCTTCTGGTTGTTGGTTGTAATGTGATTGAAATTGATTGAGTGTGTGTGTGATGAACTAGGATGAAGAAGACTAAATTGAACAAGATCTACATAATACAAAAAGTATAGAATGGGAATGCATTGTAGAGGTATAGATTTGGAAATAAGAAATATAAATGAACTTGGATCTACAAGCTAAATTTGAAAGTGTTAGACTGGTTTTATGGGTACCCTGGTCTTGTTGGAATCAAGGAACACTGAGAGGGGGAGGAGGTGAATCAGTGTTATGCAATTTTTAACATTCTTAATATGTCCTTTAAACCACTTAATGCAGATGAATAAAAATAGAGTGCATAAACACAAACCAAATAACCACAACACCATAACACTAGTATTTTTACGTGGAAACCTGGTTAAGGGAAAAACCACGGTGGGATTGAGACCCACAATATTAATATACCTCGTTAGAAGTATAATAATATTACATGAGGGGAATGCACATGCATTCAGGCACACTGCCTAGAGTTCACCACTCAAATTACAATAAGGGCTACAACCCCAGAAGGATAAATGCCTTACAAATGATTACAAATAATATTTGGAATGTCTGAACTGATAAACAACATCTACAAATGCCAAAAACAATTCTGGTTAACATAAAATACTTTGTTTTGCAATACTGCTCTTTCTTGATATTTTGTTGTATTCCGGAGCACAAATCCTTCAACTGCACATGTGAAACTGCGTACAATCGCTCATACACACTTCCCACACAACCACCAATATAATGAGTGACCATATCAATCACTCATATATATCCACAACATCAAATTAGATCTATTTCATGTCGGCCCAAAAATCATAATACACAAATGAAATGTGTTACTCAAGTCAGCTCAATCTTATCCAAAACAATCATGCAAACCAAAACAAATTGTCCACATGCTTCCCACATGTCGGCTTACTAACCTCAAACATACAAACAATCGCCAAAATTGGTCTGCAAGATCTACACAATGAATCTCCATGCATTATCGATGATGAACATTGTTCTACTCAAAAACATGTCTACCAAATCTTCCAACTCACTCAACACTTAACACTGGAGGCCACAAACCTCAAATAAGGTAATCTACACATCCACAATGCATCTACGAGATCTGCAACACCAAATACCCAACACAACTGAACTACCAACCAAATTGTTGTACACTCTACCAGATATCATGTTCTTCTCACTGGAACTCAATCAATCTTCTGATATGAATGATTCATGAGTTGCAGATTGAATATCTGACTCAAGTTTCCATCAATGACAACATCTGAACATCAATGCAACGTCTCTTTCCAACAATCTCCTCCTTTAACATTGATGACAATGCTTAGTGAAAAATGACTAAGTGTCAGACCAAAACCAAAATATATACATTACAACAAGAATCTATCAACTAGACTCCATGAAATCATAAAATCCCCCTAATATTAACATTTTTCACTGCTATACACTTCCCCTTTGACACCAATGGCAAAGGTAGGGTCTCAAAAACCAAAAAATCAAGCCAAAAATGTTATTTACATATATACACATACTCCTTTCATACTCACAAAAAAAATGAAAAAGTTTGCATAAGAATTCTTTAAATAATTTAGGTGGATATCCTTGCCCTTCTTAAGGCATTCCAAAATTGTTTAAAGCTCATTGAACAGGTATGCAAGTGCCTCTGTTGACATGAGATCTATCATCTTCTTAGATTTCATAGCACTTTGGGCATCTTGTAGAGGCATGACATCCAACTTGGGAGAAATGTGGCTTCTAAGTTCCCAGACTCTGCCAATTATTTTTTCTTTTTCCTAAGTCAAACTCCTAATTTTCTCAAGTAAGGATATTACTTGGTCTTCATGACTGCTCATGGAAATTGATAGGGGATCAAATGACTAAGACATCTTGGCAAGTTGATCCTCATACTCTTCGGACTTCTTCTCAATGTCCATAGTGAATTTAGACAATGATAAGCATGATTTATAACTGTTTCCTCCCTCAGATAGTGCATCCTGAATGCTCTTTACACAAGTATCTAGTGTGACACTATCATCAACAATCATCCTCATTAGTGTTGGGAGCCTTCTTGCATTAAATTCATTGCAGAATTTCTCTTCAACAGATTTTTCAAAAGATTGAAAATGACTGTCCACAGAGTTGATTAAACTTTTTAGTTGCCCAGATGGAGTGTCTGATGAGTCATTATGAAACGAAGGCATGAGTTTCTCCAGAACACCGAATGACATAGTAAGCAACTCACTATCCTTTGTGTGAGATTTAGCAAGTCCTCACTAGCTTTGGCTTGAGAAAATGCAGCCAATTTGAGTGCCTGGATAAGGACAGAGAAGATAGGTTGATAGGGTGTTGAGTGAATTCTAGATCCTCTACATGAATCTTCTTCCCCTTCACTAATTTATCAGTGTCTCTTTCCTCATCCTTAACTTCAACCTTGACTTCCACCTTTTCTACATTCTTCTCAAGAACTAGAGGGTTATCTGCATCAACCAGAGGGTTACCACTCTTGTCCTTACCCTCATCTTCTTTTCGTGAATCCACATTCTCAAAATTAACCTCTAATTTCTCAACAGTCTAAAATTCAATGAAAAAAGTATCACCCATTGTCTACTTGATGGCATGTTCTTCTCTCCCGAATGAGATTCTTCTTGCCCTTTAGCCTGATTGACTTCATACTAGTTATCTAACAAAAAAATTGTTAAAATTTTCTCAATTTCCTTTGCAACCTCATAAATTTTACCAAACATGATTTTATTTACTTTGTATCTACTCTGGAACTCATTCTTTGCTTACAAAAGTAATCTTTCTATTTGTTCCTTAAAAATTACTGAGCATGGATTAACTAATACATATTCCTTCAATCTATCATCCTCTTTATTCGCAGTTTGTCTCCTAGAATCCAAAATTTCATGCAAGCTTTAAGGTATGATTGTTATAAGTTCAATTAGAGCTTTATTATATACATTCAGGTACTCTATAGTTGCTTCCTCTAATGACCTTTTACTGAATTCATCAAAATTATCATACCACTCTAATAGTGGCTTTAGATCCCCGTTCGTAATGACTTTATTCACAATCTCATTCAAGGACATGTGAGGCTTAACTTCAAGATTACCTTTCTTTAATGACTCATCAAGTTAAAATGGCTTAGATTTATTACCAGGTTTAGCACCACTAGAAGGCTTCTTCTTTGCTACCTTGGTGGCCTTAGCAACTTTGGCTTTAAACTCCTTGACTGCTTCATATAACTCTATCTCTTCTTTGTCAAAAAGAATGAATACTCTGTCTTGTCCTCACTTCCTCTTTCCTTCACCAGATGGTTTGGCTTGAGGCTTAGGAGAATTAACAGGTTTCTAACCACTGGAGGAGGGTGCAAAGCTCCTTGATTGATTCGGCTTAGGGATAGGGGCTTCCAATTTAGCCTTCTTTGGCTTTACAATATCTTCTTCACTCAGAATGTTATTCTCTCTAGCTCTCTAGATCGCCTCTTTGGTAATCCCCATGCTCTCCGTCAGCTGATCTACTTCCTTCCTAACCTTCTTTTGAATCTCAGGCTTCTTGAACTTAGAGTTTAAGTCCAAGATCTTCTCCTTGAAAGTCCCAAACCTCTATTCAGACTTATCCACCGATTTGCTCAATAAGTGTTGAGCATATGCATCAAGAATATGTCCTTCAACCGCATACCCCATGGGCATGATCCATGAAGTTCTTATCTCCACAACTTCCATAAGGTGTGAGGCCCTACCCCGACTCATCCTAACATTTCAGTATTTTTCATGTTGAGACTATTATGGATGCTTTATTTTTATGCATTATGGATTTGGAACTTATATGATTTCATGATTTGGATAACATTGATATATGTTGATGCTTCATTTCTATGCATTATAGATATAGAACTTTATATGATTCTAGAATAGGATTACTTTGTGATGATGTATGTCATTATTGGAATTGCAGGACTTTACTATGATGATAGAAATAGGATGCATGTTTATGTATGGATCAAAATTATGAGGATTATGATAATTGCTTATGTGGATTTATTTTGATATAAAATATATTGATTTTGTTTAATATCAATTGTATGCAGAGTGTTTGACGTGTATTCCTATTCATGTGTTTAAATATTATATGAGGTTATTTGGAAGTACTAATGTGTAATTGAGATGCGCACGAAAATTATCCATGTGACCATGGAAATATTATGGAGAACCAAACCTAGACCTATGTACATTCGTAAAGCCAGGGGTTGACTATTTGGAGAGACAACACCCTGTATGTATCGTATTTTATTTGTAATAGTAAATGATGCATGGATGTTAAATTTTATTATTGATTTATTTAAATCCAACAAGAGACAATTTCCATGTGTAATTTTGTAATGTATTTTATTGTGTCACTTGACACATGTGTTGATTTATGTCTTGAATTTTGACTTGTCTCTTAAAGGGAGTTGTTCAACTATAGCTTTTTCAAACATTTGGATGTAGTTCTAAATTTCCTTGGGTAGAGAGTCTTTGGAGTGGTCAACTCAGGTTTGACCCGAAAATAAACTTCAGATGGGTTTATAAGGGGTCAAATGGACTCCTAGGGGTAGTTTAAAGGTGTTTCCTAAAGCCCATAAGGTATACCTATGAGTTAGGAGTGTTTTTAGGCATGTGTCTACTCCCATGTGACTATTTAGTCATCCCAAAAAGTGGGTTTTCTAAGATGTGCGAAAATTCAAAATTAGAAGGTGCCATCTAGGTTAGATAACCTTCCCTTTTGCTGAGAGATCCTTTTTGATCTTTTTCTTACTTTTTCCTTTTTCAATTTTAGGAACCTGTGAGAACTCTCACTGAGGTCTTCTTAGGAAAGAATGAGAGATTTTGTGGGTAATCACCCACTCTCCATTTTTGGAGACTATGCATTTTGAAAAGTTGGTTTTTGGATTCAAAATTTGGCTAAGTGTAGAAGGGAGGATTGTGGATTTGGGTTGCTCATCCTCAAACTAGTTCTAGCATACCTTTGGGCAGATTGAAGGTTGGTTCATCTCTTTGCTTTTTTTTTACGTTGCATGTCTATGTTGGAAAGTTTGGTTGTATGTGAAAATGATTCTCTTGTATGTTCTTTTGTGAAAATTACTATTATGCAATCTGTCTTTTATTTTCTTATATGCATTTTATGTGTTTAGGGAGTAACCAAGGCCTTCTACTCTTGGGAGAGTAGGATGGTATTGCGGGTGGTAGAAGTTTGACAGCCCTCGAGTGAGAGACTCTCTTTATGAGAGCGAACTCAAGGGGTGTATTTGTGACCCTTGATGCATGGCTTGGTTTGTGCATTTGGGGGTCATAAGGGGAGAAAGTATGGCATAGATGCCTTGGGGGCATAAGGAATGAGGGGTTAATGATCTTATAAAATAACTTTGTTTGCCATGAGGTGGCATTGTGTTCTACCATTCTTGCAGTCTCCTCAGGGTATTTGGTCCACTACCACCCATGTAAAAATCATCACATTTTGTGGTGAAGTGTAGCCTTGGTTGGGAATATGTTGTTGTGTTGTTCTCCCTTGCTTGTTGTGTTTGCATGTGTGTAACCTGTCTAGGGCTTGATTCTCTAGGCTCGGGGGTGGCTTCTAGTAAGCCTAGGCTGGGAGGTGAGCACTCCATGGTCATAGCCTATGATTTATTTGCAGGTTGTTTGGAAGAAAAGAAAAGGACAAGTAGAAATTGTTGGATTTATTTGTTTGCAGAAAAAGATTTGGGAAGGGAATATTTTATATTTTCAGTTGCAGCAATGTAAAGGGAAACTATATGTTGTATCCATTTTGAAAGGAAATGTATCTATTCTATTTAAAGTCCTCATTTAATAGAAATGAGGGACTAGTTTGGGTATCTCACCCTCTTGTAATGTTGACTATATCGTACTTTAAAAATGCCTTAAATAAATGCATTATTTCTGTTAAATTATTATTGCATAAATGAAATATTTATGTTGGGGCTTTAGCTATGAAATGTTCTTAAAATATTAATGGTTGTATGCATCTTACTTTAGAAATCTAAAAGCTCATTTTACCCCTTTAAGCATATGAATTATTGGAAAAGAATGAAATAGGAAAGCTTGCATGTTAGTGAAAGAAAAATCAAGCATCTAGTCCTAACCATTTATTCTCCAATACAAATCATGGTTTAAAGAATTTACATGCATATCTCTAAGGTTAAATTCAAATGATTCTAGATTAGTATAGTTGTTGTTTAAGTTTATTTAATTCTGTCATTTATTTATTTGCAGAAATTAAAATCTAAAGTTAAATAGTCTATCTAATTTAAATTAAAAAAAAACATATTTATATAGTTGTTGTATAAATTTATTGAGTTTTGTCAATTATTTATTTGCAGGAAATAAATCTAAGGTTATATAGTTTATCTCAGATTTTAGCAACATGAAATTTAAAATAAAGAAAAAAAATACATTGATCTAAATCTGAATATTTTAATTAATCTGTCAAAAAATTCAAAAAAAAATATATATATACTGCATAGTAAAGTTAGCTTTAGTTTTCATATGCATCAAAATATATATATATATTATATTGTTTTAAAATTTAAAAAAAAAAGGAAATTAATTTATTTTTTTTAAAAAGGACTTTAGGTTTTTGGGGAGCTCGACCCCCCTGCACAGTGGCTGGCGACACCCAACGGCGGCCGCAGCCGCCACTGTGGGCCACAACCCACAGTTGGGGAGGATTCAGCCCCCCTCTGTGGGCGGCGGCTCTGCCGGGCTGCTGGTCGCGTCCCACAGCGGCGGCCAAGGCTGCCTCTGTGGGCCATGACCCGCAAGCTCGACAGTGGTTGTCCCTGCGGGGAGCCCTCCCCCGTAACCTCCGCCTCTCCACCGCCCTTTGTGCGTCCCGTGGCCCCTTTAAGCCCTGCAATAAAAAAAAAGGGGTGCCATGGTAAAAATCCGAAACCTGCAACAAATAAAAAAAAAGGGAAATATATATATATTGAAAAAAAAAGAGAAATATATTAATAATGTTGTTAATATAATTTCTTTATTTTATAACTTAAGATTTAGGGTTTGATGCTATTTAGGAAACAAAAGAATTTTATATATATGTGTGTATTTACTCATGATTATATAAAGACATGTAAAGGTCATTTTTTTTAGATTATCATTTGATAATGTATTTATATTTTATATAGGTTTTATATAAACATATGGGTATATTTAAGAATGATATTTAAATTTAAAATATTTATGAAATTTAATCCTTTAGAAAATTTTATAACAAATTTGGCAAGTTATTTTTGGCTATGGGGAAATAATTTTTTTGTCCACCTAGATATAGGTTTTGAAATTAAACTTTATAAGACAATTTTGATTATGGATTTAATTGACCCTTTAGTCGAATTAATTTAACTACATTTTAATTATTGTTAAAATAAAGTATAGGCATTAATAAATCTAAGTGCTAGGACTAATTTAATTAGTTCCAAAAACAATTAATGGTTATTGGAGATTAATATTATCTTCGTCAAACAATTTAGAAATTTTTTATTATATTAAGTTATTGATTAAAATTGATGAGATAATAAAATAATTCATTTAGTATTCCGCATTTAATTTTAAATTATTTTCGCTTACTTGAGTTAGTGGTTAGAGTTAACTCAAAACATAGTTAAGACAAAACTTGATAGTGCATTTCGTTTTAGACAAATTTAATTTTATAGGTTGTTATTCTAAAAAAAAAATGATCTCGTTCGTGCCCAAAAGTTTGGGCATGACATAAGGCACTGGTTAGTATCAACCATAAATCAGACTGTGTCTTCATATTTTTCTACTATCTCCTTAGGAATTCTCTCCCTGCTCTGCATCATACTCTGCAAGGTCTTGAAGTATCCCCGTAGTATGCCATTTTGGGCGGTATCATCTCTAAGGCCATGAAGTGTTTCTTTTATTTGCACTGCCACCGACCTGTTATAGGCCCACTGAATTTTTCCCATTCTCAGAATCTCATTCATAAAATAAGAGTATAGACATATGATCAAAGTTCCAAATTTAAATACATGTTTCTTATCCTGTTTGATTTTCTTCAAATTTCTATCTAGCTCACTCCAGAGTGCTTCACATAAATCATACTTCTTATCTTCCTTCAATATCAAATAGGCCTCATAGATAGTCGTACCAGATACTTAATTGTCTGGGATAGAATGATATATTTTGTATCCCGTCACAATTGATGCAAACCTAACATCATATTCAACAATATTATTGATTGTCATCGACCTTTTGTCAAATTGAGAACCAATAGCTTCTATTACCATCTTGTTCTTAACATTCCTCAAAGCGGGCATCTCACCAACTAAGCTCAAACAAGTCGTCGACCGAATTGCATTCTTGGTAATCTTGTGGGGTTCGTAAAGCCACATGAACTTGTCATGCATTCTGCTCAGAATGTACTAGACCCACTCAGGTTCATCAAACACTGAAAAGTTGATGAACTGCGTGAAACCCTTCTCTTCAATTGACTTAAATTCAGTTTTTAGGTTTCCCATTCCATCAATTATGTGTTGTGTGTGTAATTTCATCATTTGAGCACTCCCGAGCTCCTAAATGTTACAGTGGATGTAAGCCCTAATGTCTTCCACATGTAAAACTCTGTATGGAACTGATAAAAATGCACCGCTCAGATCATCTTCCATTGACTTATATGGATGCTTCTTAAAATTAGGTCTTGCCCTTTTAGTGATATCTACTACCAATGAGGTCGCAATTCCAGAAGATGTCATATCCAAAATTTTAAGCTTCAAACTAAAAATGTGTTAATTGAGAAATACCTTTCAAACAAATGCAAGATTGCACGATAAATCTTCTTTTCGCTTTGAATCTCTGGAAATTTTGCTTCACTGCGCTCTTCTTCTCTCTCTCTTCGAATGCAAAGTGAGAATTGAATAGGTTAAATTTCTTTTTATCCTCCGCATACCTAAATTTTAGGTATAGAAAATGCTCTGAACCCTAACTCTTCCGGATACTTTGTATTCATAGAGTTCTCCCAAAAGATCATATGCAGATCATCAAGTCTGAGACCAAGGAGAGAATCAGTAGAGACTCACATTTTTGTAATAGCACGCAATTGCTTAGGGGGAGTATATGTCATGAAGTCAATTTTTATTTTGCACACTTAGTTGACAAATTTTTTTCCTAAGTGTTCCCATCAATGCGAAAGGGGGAGAATGTTGGCATTTGACTGAACCGGTAAATGATTATCTGGTGAATGTGATGAAGAGATTGAGATTCATGTTTGATAACTAAGTCTCATGTTGTCATTGATGGCAACAATGTTTTTGTGGTCATCTAAGTCTTGGAAGCCAACCGGTAAGGTATAACCGGTACAGATGACAGTTTACAAAATCTCAACAACTTTTCTTATTGTCTCTGCCTCTTTCTGTTTTTCTTTCATCCTCTTCTTCTTGGTTCGAGATTGCATGGCAGTTGCAATCTCCATCAACTCAGTTGAGCTCAAATTATCCATGTCTAGGGGTCCTTTGATGCTTATAGCATCATCATCTTCATCATCAACACTTCTTTTGGAGTCAAGTGACAAAGGTGTCACTTTAGGTTCAGTCTTCTTCTCTGACTTCTCCTCCTTTGTTTCCTCTTTGTCTTCAGTTTTCTCCTCTTCCTTTTCCTTTTATGTTTCCTGTACGGGTGGGGGCTATGTATCAACAGTTTAAGTAACTACCAATGGCTTCTCATCTTTCTTTTCTTCCTATCCATGTTCCTGTTCATGTTGCTCAGATATTTGAGCATCAACATCTTGACATTTGCATTGTCAGTAGCATCAGCATCATCAATATTATCGGTATCATCATCATCAGGGATAATCTCAAGTTCAGTTTGTGTGTTCATCGGTTGATCATCCAACACAATTTCATCAAGCTTAAAATCATTTATTTTAACACCTTTGGGAAGATCTTCAGCGTCAAACCTCTCTGGTTCTTCTTCCTTAACTTCTTCCTCTTCATTTGGAATCAAACCAAGTACCTTCTTCAAAATTTGTTCAATCTCCTCATGGACTGATTGGGTCTTGCCAATTAACATTCTTGTCAACCTTTTCTTCGACCTAAAAGATGACTTTGCCTTAGCAAAAGTTTCATCTAGCTCTTCCTCAGTAGCTTCAGTTTGCAAGTTTTTCAGAAAATATTCAATGTATTCTCTATCTTGTTTCATGGCTGCCTGCCATCTAGCATTAATTATATTATGCAATGAATTTTGAATTTGCCCTTGCAATTCAATTAGGGCCTTGTTGTATTTATTCATCATGTAAACAGTTGTATCTTCTACCTCCCTTTGTTCATCCTCACTAAACTTATCATAGAGTTTCTTCACACCAGTCAATATACCATACTCTTTAATGTTTATTATTAAATTTTCAAGAGGTGTGACCTTGATTACCGGTTTCTTTGGAGATTTCACAGTTGGAGTACCAACACCCTTTTACCTTTTGCCGCTGGCCCTTAGGGATTTCTTTTCTCCTTCGGAATCAATCTCTTGTTCATCAACATCTACCAGTTTTCATGCTTGTTGCTTTTTCCTTTTACCAGTCTTAACCAGTGCAGTAGGTGGTTCAACAATCTTACCTTTTCTCTAGAACTGAATCTTTAAAGGTTTATCCTTCTTTGTTTCTACTGGTTTCTCCTTTTTAACAACTAATGGTTTTTCTTTCTCTGTAGCCTTCTCCTTTCCAGCTCTTGTGTTTACACCGGTGGGGGTACCAGTTGGTGCACTTGATGTTCCAGCCTATTGAGCATCATGCTTTGCTCTTGCTTCAGCAATGGATTCCTTTGTGAATGCTTCTTTCTCTGCAAATGCTTCAACTTCCTTTCTAACTTTCTTTACAATTACCGGTCTTTGAAGTTTAGAGTGCACTTGAAGGGATTTCTCCTTGTAAGTGCCAAACTATTCTGCTAATGTATCTATTGGTTGGGAAAGAAAATGATTAGCATATGCAATCAAAAGATCTTTGTCTAATTCATATCCCATGGGCATAACCCATATAGTTTGGGGCATAAATGTCTCCATCATGCAAGTATTTGTATCAACCATAAAGCAAATTGTCTTTTCATACCAGTTGACAACCTTTGTCGGTATCCTTTCCCTTGCATGCATTTTATTTTGAAATTCCTTAAAATATCCCCATGTGATTTTGTCAAAACCATTACCAAGCATTCTAATGTTGTACTTAATCTGCATCAATGCAGGAGTGTCATCTATGCATTGGATACCACCAATACCAGGGAAACATTTCTGAAAATAAAATAATAGACCAAGAATTAATTGACCAAATTTAAACCTTAACCTCTTATCCTTCTTGATGGATTCCAGGTTCAGCACAAGTTGACTCCTCAATGCCTCTGACAAGTCATAGTCAACATCTTCTTTGATCATTTGGTAAGCTGTATGAATAGCTGCAACAGGGATGTTGTTCATCCTGTTAGAGTAATAGATTCGGTAACCGATCACCATATAAGCATACTTTACTACCGGATCATTGATATTATTCACCGTCATTTCTCTTCCATCCCATTTAGATCCTATTAACATTTCTACATCATTCTTAGGAATGGATCTCAAAACTGGAACCTCATCGGTGGCACAAAATCTGGTGACTGCATGAATAGCTTCCTTGGAAATCTTATATGGTCATTCGGGCCACATAAACTAGTCATGAATCGTGCTAAGAACATATCTCACAAGTTCATCATCAAAATCATTAATGAAATTCAGGGCATGGTGAAACCCATTCTCAGTAACCCTTTTGAACTGGTCCTTCAAAATACCATTCTTATCACACAATGCTTTATACTGATAAAAAATAGCAGCAACACCAAGATCCTCTAGTTTTCAATGATAGAAAGATCTTACATCTTCAACATGTAAGACACCATAAGGAACTCTAGAAAGAGCTCCGACGGGATCAATTACCTTAGACTTAAATGGGTGCCTCTTAAATTCAGGACAGGGTCTATCGGTAACATCAACTAGATGTGGGGTGACCATCTTCAATGATTCAGAAATATAAGAAGATAACAAGATTTATGGATAAATACCTTAAACTGCTTATGCACTAGGGTTCCAAACACCGTCAAATGTATCTCATCGATTCTCGATCACAAATCACACCATATCACTTCAAATCTCTGTCAATGCTGCAAACGCAAATTATGCTCTACTCTATTCGCTCTCCATGTGCTCACAAGAATGCAATATGACAAATAATATTCAAAAAGTTTCTTTTATTTGCCCATCATCTACCGCATTAAATGCCATTACCGATAAAACCCTAAAATATCTTATAACACACTATCGGTTCTCATAACACATCAAACCTATTGGTTTGATCACATAATCACTTCTTAATATCATAATACATCAAAGTATGCAGATTCAACATACCTCATGGCCCTTCAAGGAGTTCTGAAATAGATCTAACATTAAACTCCGCTAAGTTTTTTAACAACTTAGTTTGTCGATGAAGGGTTCTCCACACTAGGTGAAGAAATAGGATCTTCAGATAGTTTTTCTTAGGTTTTCTCATCGTCCTTCTTTCTTCAGATTCTGTTCATTTCAACTCTAGTCTCCTCCACATCAACTTTCATCTTCCCTTTTCCGGTCAGCAAATTGATTCACTGGTTGGTTCACCTTAGTTCTACAAAACTTTTCAATATGACCCGGTTTATGATGATGATAACAAGTCATACCAGATGCTCTCCAAGGTCCAATATTGCCTCTACCAGTCCTTCTTCTACAGTTCCTAGCTACATGACCATAGTTATGACAGATTGTGCAAACCACATTCATCCTCTTTTCCATCTCATAAGGACTAGACCGGTTAGCATAGGGTCTTTTCCAGTTAGGACTTCTCTGGTCATTAAAGGTTCTTTGCCAACCACAACCATACCTCTGACTCATGTGAGGTGCCATATTATTTCCACCATACCTCGACTCAACAGCTCTATGTCCATGCATGTTGCAAGTGAAAAAATAACCATTAAAGGTTCTAGGCTTATATCCTTGATAAGTATCGGGTCTATAACCATTAGTAACATCAGATCTGCTTATACAAACATTAGCAGTATGTCCTGGCTTATGACAATTGAAACAAATAGGCTTATAAGATTTCTTACCGGTGGGTTTCTAAATCTTAGGAGCAGATTTACCTTCATGCATGTTGTCCTTAGTACCAGAAGACTCCCCTTTCTCAAATGTATTGTAACCCAATCCAGTTGTAACATCGTTCATCCTTTGAGATTGGATCTATTCATCAAGCATGGTAGAACTTTTGTTAAACTTTACAATCTTCTCATTAGCATCAACAAGTTCTTGTGTTAGGTCTTCATTCCTTTTCATGAGAGCCTCTCTATGAGACATTGCCATATCCAGTTCTTCCTTTATCTCTTCTTTTTCTTCTTTTTCCTCATGCCAGTGTGCATATAGAGTGCCATTTTCCTGATTTATCTTAAATATATCATGTTCTTTCTCTTTGATCTTGTCTTCTGCTACCCTCCTTGCTTCAAGTTCCCGACTCATCCGGATAGTTAGGTCTTCTAGCTCTCTCCTCAAGTTAGTCTTCTCATCATTCAGTTTCTCCACCTCATCAACCAATGCACATATGTTTGCTTCATCAGAAGAACTGATTTCAGAAACTTCCAACAGTTGTTCGATCAGCTCTCTTCTCTTAGCAAGTGAAGTTTTATACTTGCCTCTCAATGTTTCTAGGGCTTCCTCAGTTTTTGCAAGTTTGTTAGACATCTCTCTATAACTCATATCCCCCATGTCTGCCTTAGGAATCCTTCTTGAGTGGTTAAGACTCAAAGAAGGTTGTCTCTAATACCAATTGATAAACTTATAAGGCACTGAGAGGGGGGGTGAATCAGTGTAAGCAAAAACAATATGAATCTGATCACCAACTTAAAAAACTTAAAACTTAACAAGCATAAAAGGAATATCACCACATAAGCTAATGCCCAATAAAACAAATTCCACATAACACAAGAGATTTATACGTGGAAACCCAAAAGGGAAAAACCACGGTGGGAGTTAATTCCCACAAGATTCACTATCTGCATAATAGAAATCTTGACCGATTAAGGTCTTACAAACATGCCCTATTAGGAGCAAACCTGGTTAGGAGTCACCTGGTTAAGGGATTTAAATGACGAGCCCTGTTAGAAGGTTTGACCTATTAGGATCAATCTCACAAGAGGATTTAACACTCTAATATAGATCTACCTTGTTAGGGGATTTATAATACAAGGCCTATTAGGACCTACCCGGTTAGGGAATTTTACTACTACAAACTGTTAGGAAAACAATAGTTCAAATGATCTTCATATAACACCTCCGTGTCTAATAAGATCCTCTTCATATCCTCAAAACTTAAACAATACATCAATAGAGAGCTTCACTAATCACTGCACAATCAGAACCACAATATTCGCCTTTGATCTCTTCAACATATGCATGTCTATCTTATAATTCATCACACTTTTTATAGACATCAACTTAGTCGGCTACAACCTTGGAACAATTTCCTAGGTTCAATGAATCTAGACAAAATAACATTGCACGTTGAACTTATATCGACCACCAACATAACAAATCAAAACCTGTGTCATTTTACCGATTTAAGTGACTTTGTCACTACCGGTTAATTGTTCATCAAAATACCTTCTTTGTACATCAAATCTTCCTTGTCTGGTTGAATCTGTCAATGCGGTTAAGAACATAGCTCCAAATACTTGTTTCCATCACTGATGTAAAACCACATCATTCAACTCTTCATCAATCATCTGTACTGGTTGCATGAATGCAACTCTGTCTTTGTTTACCGGTTAAGAACCCATTTGCCGGTTCACTGGTAAGTTGTCATCTGTACCGGTTATACCTTATCGGTTGGCTTCCAAGAATTACATGACCACAAAAACATTGTCGCCATCAATGACAACAAAATATTGCCATCAAACATGAATCTCAATCTCTTCATCACATTCACCAAACAATCATTTACCGGTTCAGTAAAATGCCAACAATTATACCCTAAACCTAACCTTCATCATATCATTATCCCCAACCCTAACCCTAATTCTATCTCTGATCATAATCCTCACTCTTACCATATTTATATCTCTAACCCTAATCATAAGCATAATATTGTAGCATCTTGAATTGTACTCATCTATAATTTTGTCCTCACTTAGGCCTCACTTTGGCGTTTCCGTTTCCAAGGTCTAACTGCAATGTCGATTCTTCTCACACCACCCATCTACCCTACATTTTCATCATCTTCCCAATTATCCCCCCATTATAGAGTCCGAATTTCCAAGATCAGGGTGTACCATGCCCTGGGCCTCTTAATTAGGCCCTAAATTAAATCCTCATAACAATCATCACTAATGAGTGAGAATTTGGATCCCGTATCGACCTACTCTAGAAATTTAAATTTTTTTTGGGCAAACAAGTATAAAAGGAGGTCTACCCCTCTCATTTGAATCTAATTGAAATCAAGATCTCGAATACACTCTAGCAAATTCAAGCGAGAAAGTAGTCAGTCATTCATCAAGCATTGAAGTAGAAGTGAAGTCAAGCTCAAGCATTGAAGACAACATTCATGATAAATGTTTTATGAAGACATCCTAGATGAAACACTAAAATATTTGTGTGAAGACAAACAAAACTTCATCAAGGTAAAAAATTGTGGTTTCAAGCATTACATTTAAGATTCAATCTTTCTCTCAAAAGGTACTTTATTTCAATCTTTCATTACATTTGTCAATTCAATTTCATGGTTGATTCCAAAATTAGAGTTTGACCAAAGGAAAACCCCTATTCTCAACATATTTACTTATTTTTTTATGTGTAGGAAATAGGTGTGGATTTTTACTCAGGAATTCTAGTAGAGTTGACAAGTTGGCAAACAAGTTCAACTTTCGATGATGAAAAATTCAGAGGACCAAGGCAAATCTGTGCTACCTAGTCTTGAAAAATCAGGTCGAACTTCTGAGAACGGGTTCTAGACATCTCCTTTTGACTAGATCCAAGTTTGTGGATCGATGGGATATTTGTAGCTTACTATTTATGTCAGTTTACTTTAATAATTCATTGTTTTGTCCCAATTTCACAATTATTTTACAAATTCAATTAAGAAAGAGGATAATCAACCCTAAAAAGTTGAATCCAATCAGAATCAGAATCTCTTTCTCATTGGGATTGAGCCTAGATCTATTGGGTGCAACCCTCTTTTCAATGTAATTTGGTTAATTGGGCTATTTAGAGGATTTACTTAATAAAATCCCAATTCCTAATTTTCCATACATTACATTTTGGTGAACTCGACATCTTGCATGCCTAATTATAGTTTATTGTCTCATATATGATTTTGTTATTATTTTAAAATTCAAAATTTCACTCATAATTGTTATTTCCAATTTAATTTCATAAATTTAGAGGTTAAATTCACAAAAACCCTAATTTATTATTCTAAAATTAACTTGTTCGTTGCATAATTTTTTAATTTTATTTTCAGATTTGATTATTATGACATGTTATGCTATGATGTAAAGGCATTTATTGTTCAAAATCATAATTCAAATTTCTTAATTAATTGGTTAATTAATCATTGTTACAACAAATTGCATTGCTTAATCATAGTTTTCAGTTTTTGCATTCAAATTTCCCTCCTTTGTGCATGAGTTTTGTTACCATTAGTCTTACATACAATATTCTTATGAGAAGAAGTTATAGAATTAAGGCTTCCCAAGTTTTAACCAATAAGGGTATGGAGCCTCAATTAGATCACTTATTTGATGATAATGTTGGTGCTTCCTCTTATCCAACAAATGATAATATTTATCCCCATTCACATCATAATTATCATGATGTGGATGAATCACTAACTAGGGTTACTATTGACCAGTTGGAGAAGATTGACAATGGAGTTGAAAACCTTCGACAATGGATGAGTCAACAATATCCGAAAAGTGAGGCAATTCCTTTGCTTGAAGGATTAAAAATAATGGTGCAAATTGATAAAATTGGTGTTGATTTGTTGTGTGGCCTTGCTCATATTGTTGACACTAATATCATGCCAATTAAAATTTGTACTGAAGTCCTTGGTTACTCTCAAATCACTAGTAAAGGGAGAATTAGTAGAGAGTTATGAAGTCTTGTCACCATTTGTTAATGAGTTGAAGATATTTTATAAAATACAAAGGAAAGATAAAAACCTATGAATATATCAAAATCCTTTGATCGTTTACTGATTATCTTTGTGATTTTGGTAGCGGGGATGCTTAACGGAGGACATGTGGACGAGGGCAACGATGGAATGAAGTAAAGACCGTTTGAAGGTCATTTATCATTTTGGTTGAATTAGTGTCGAGTTGTCTTTATCTATTTTAAGTTGTTGTGCCATTTTGAAACAATGGCAAAAGACTAAGATATTTTTTATTATCTCTTAAGGTTGTTGGTCGCAGGTCCAAACAACCAAAGACTCTTATATGTTTTTATCCAACAGTAGTTATAAGTTTAATCGGTCTATAACATCTATAAATATGTAATCCAAGACTCAGTTTATATAGATAATAATAATATATTGATACAAACTTTTGTTTGTGAATTGAAAATATTGTGATTTTATCTGAATGAGCGTTGATTAGCATGGAGTAACATGTGTTTGCAAGCCTCATCACCAATAATCAAAGAAGGTCAGGCCCACTTCATCGATTACCCGATGATCACTATAATAGGATTGCATTGTGTGGCAATAAACGTTTTAGCTTTACATTCATTTTATTGTGATTGAATTGGTTTGCAATTTATAGTTACATGCATATGAGTTTAATCTAGTGTGTTGTATTTTGTAAACATAAATCAGTGTGAATATCAATGTGTGAGTAAAGTTTAATGCGTTCTATTTTAATTATGTCTTTTGATTATATTTTGTTCTTAGTATGTAATAGTAATGTTTTTTACTGTTTCTTGTTAATCGGTTTATGTTGCAGATTGTTTACATATAAGCTCCTATCATAGATCTGGTAGGAGGTTTGAGAGCTATATTTTAGGATAAACATAGATTAAGTAGTGTTGCATCCATCCCCACCCAATTCATTAGTTTCAACCCTTAGGTAAATTGCCACAATACCCTTCACAAGCTTATGTTCCCAAATTGACATTGACGAGTAAACTGAAGAAACTACAAAATTCTAGAGGATTGATCCAAATCCATCCACCAAATTGAGACATAATTACAAGGATAGTTTGACCCATAATATCAACCACAATTTAATCCAATCATTTTAGAGTTGTTGTCAAGGAATGGTGTTAAAGGCCTGTTAGCCTAGTGAACTAAGTTAGGAGCATTGCACTAAGGAGAAAGTCTACATGACAGTCAACCTTATTTGGATAACTACCCTTAGTTTTCTTTGTTGTAGATCATATAGGTGCATGAATCACAATAGGGATAGTAAAGGTAGATTCATAAAGAAAGATACAACAAGTAGTTCTCAACAAGAAAAACCAAAATCGAGAAAAAAGCCATTAATCGAGTAATTAGTAGTTTAGCTTGATTTAGAAAACTGTGCTATAGAGTCATCTATCATTTCTCCATCCAGCATATCACAAACAATTCCTAAGTTTCCTCAAGAGCCACTAATTACTCCAGAATTTGCTAAGAAATTTGTCGATTATTTTGAACTACGAAGTGGGAAGTCTATTGAAAATCCATTCACACTGGTTTACACTCCTTAGGCATTTCAAGACAATATGGGTGACAACAAAAATAACAACAACAACAACAATAGGGGGATACTAAGCACATAATAATCCTATAACTTTTGAGTTCCATATTGTTGACCCTACTAAAGATTCTCCTATGAAAAATATCCCTCACTCTGCCTTGCTTGTATTTAGAGACTGACTATGGAAGATCGTGATGTGTTTTTATTTGAATTTGAAGTTTTGTATAATAACTATGATTATCGAAATGATGCACATAAACTCAAATTGTTTCCAACTACTTTGAAGGATGCAACACTCAGGTGGTTTATGAGTCTTGGATCACAATCAATTCATGTGCAAGACAACATGAAGGAAAATTTTATTGTGAAATGTCAGGAGTATTACAAGACTAAAGAGGTATGAGATGAGATCTTTTGTATGACGCAGTATGAGGAGGGAACAATGGAAGATTATTTAGAGCAATTCTTATTCAGTCTTCAACGAGCTTGACAAAATGGTTTGACTAATGATACCATTAAAATATTGTTTCTTGGGGGAATTCGGGATGATTGCACGAAAACATTGAATCTTATGGGTGGAGGTGATATTTCTAAAACACGTTTTGAAGATATTTGTGAAGCATGCAAGAATTATTAATAATCTGCTTGGACAATACGAGGATATACGGGAAGGAGTAACTAGTCAAGAGGAGGTACATTGAGTATCACTAAAAGAGAACTTGGTAAGTTACTTGAAGACCTGAAAAATGATATGTTGTCATATGGGTAAATAGATAGATACACTTTATACTCGAAAGAAACAAGAGGATGCTGAAAAAACCTTAGCAATCTTTTGTCCAACTTGCAAGAAGAAACATGGTAATGAAGAATGCCCCTATAACCGAACCAAAATCTCATCCCTGGAGGAAGCTAGTAGGCATTCCATCCTAAGGCCCTTCCTATAGATATGGCAGACATTGAATATAGTGAAGAACCTATTTACTTTATGGCACCTAGATGTCTTTGGCCACCTAGACACATGCAATCTAGAATGTCTAAAAACTATTCTCCAACTAGGCCAAGTCAACCTACCTCCTTTTCAAATCAATCCAGATGGTATGATGGTTGGCAACAACCTATGCCTAATTATCAACCATGGCCTAATCAACATGTACCACAACCATGGCAACAATCTAAGCGGTCACAACCACAATACCCACAACAATTTTCACCTTATCCTCTACCTCCTATAGTCAATCCATATCAACAACAACAACAACTTCTTCCACCTCTGTTGAACAATCAGTTGCCCCAGCCAACACAACCACCAAAAGAAACTCTAATGCTTGCACAACCTACACTGGATCCAAAAAAACAAAGTAGAGCAACCAGTCTACAATAATGAAGTTGTAGGGTACACAACATATCTAGTAAATACATTGGAATTTGAGGGTGTACAATTGAGGTCTGGAAAGAATTTGCAAGGGCCCACCACTACAAAAGTTGAGGACTCCCTAGAGGATGATATCGAAGAACCACCAAGGCCTCCATTTCTTGATAGATTCAATGAACAACCACCAAAGCCCGTAGTTCCTTCAACTGCTTTTGATTTTATGAATGAATTGTGGAACATTAACATCAAAATTCCTCTTTTGAAGACAATTCGAGATGTTCTAGTGTATAACAAAATGGTAAAGGAATTATGTGTACGGAAGCAAAAGAAGAAGCAAGATCCTAAAATAGTCCAAGTCATTGGGCAACTTGTTGATTTAATATTGGGAAATATCTCCATTCCTAAGTATGTGGATGTTGGGAGTCCACTGATAAAGGTAAGAATAGGTAATATTGTTATTCCAAATACTCTTGTGGATTTAGGGGCAACCATAAATGTTGGGAAAATGATGTCTCAACCTTGCATTTACATGAGGTTACTATTTATAGTAAGTTTTCATTTAAGCATGAAATGGTGCCAAGTTATCCCCAAAGCATTGAATTGGCTAGATAAGCATGCCGATAAATTTTCATCGCAAGATCACAACTAGTTTTCAAGATATTAAAGTTTTCATTTTTGAAGGGTGCAATGAAAGGTTGAAATTTAATTTTGAGGACTTTAGACCCTCTAAAATGCCTTGAAAAGTGGGCATAACTACCATATCGGGTTAGAAGGTGATAGAGAAATTCACGAGCTTTCCTATGCATCAAATGGTTCGTCAATCGGACACGCTATTCACAAGTTATGACCTTCAGAAGTTTGGACTCCTGAAATAGGAAATATAAAATGCATTAAACACATAAATGAGTTGTAAAAGGGAGGAACGCGCGTTGATGTGTGTTTTGACACATAATAGAGCATCTATAATGGAGATAAGGTCAACTCTACTTTATTGGGTGGTTTTAGCCCATGGTTTTGTAATACCGTTTGATAGGTTCTTGTATTGTATCTCTTTTACATGAGGTGTGTGAGATAGAGGTTGTGTGTAAGAGTCTTTTAGCTATTGAGTTACCTTTGAGTCTTTGATTAGTGGTACTCCTATGAAGAGCTTGCTCTGCAAGTATATTGTAATTTGTTATTGATTGCTAAATAATATATTGAGTTGCTTTTGGAGTGTGGGATTTTTCTCTTGAAAGGGTTTTCCCCACGTAAATCACTGTGTTGTTGTGTTGTGGTATGCATGATATTATGTTTATTTTTGTTAAGATTTTGTAACTGCTGTAACAATCTGTACAAGTTTTGCATTACCCTCCTCTCAAGGTTAGTGCAGGAAATTGTTCTGCTACTTGAATTCCTTACAAGTGGTATCAGAGCCTGATCACCTTTGGTTTTAGTCGTGGGTTGGGTTTCTTGAACTAATTAAAATTTGAGTAGGAGCTTGTGTAGAAGACACTTTTTGATCTTATTGCAGGAATTTTTAGATGACAAGTTCGTCAGAGAGAAAAGAGGTGTAGAGATTTATTGGAAGTAATTTTGAGATGTGGAAGCTGAAGATGGAAGATCTTCTAATAGATCGAGATATGTGGGATGTTGTTGATGCGAATGTCTCAAGACCTATAGATCCTATTGCAACTGCTCAGCATGATGTTATGGACCAAAAAGCGAAGGGTCTAATAAGATTATGCTTGGCAAATTGTTCTGCTCGATGTCCATGAATAGAACTCTACAAAGAAGTTATAGACTAATCTTGGTGAGATGTATCAAGCCAAATCTTTATCAAATCATATTTTCTTGAGGAAGAAATTGTATTCTTTGAAGATGGAAGAGGGTAGACGAATTGCAGATCACCTGGAAGCATTTAATATGTTGGTGGCTCAATTGGTGTCTGTTGGTGTTAAGATGGACGAAGAAGAGAAATCCATATCTTACTTTTCTCTTTGCCTGATTCTCTTCTTATGGCTATTGGTGGTATTTGTATTATTTTGAAGTCTAAAGATGTGGTGGGTTCCCTACTTGGTGAAGAGATGCAAAGGAAGGTATCCATCAGTTCTAAGGAAGCCCTAACTATTCATGGAAGACCTAAGGAAAAAGAATGAGAAGCACAATAAGTCATCCATAAGGAGATCGAAATCTCCTGGAAAGTCCAAAGTCATTTGTTGGAATTGTGGTAATTCAAGTCACATTCATAAGGACTACAAAGAAGAAAATAAGAAGAAAAAGAAGAAGTTTGATTCTGATTCTGAGTCCAAGAAGGAAGATGGTGATGCATTCATTGCAGCTTTGGCTACTCATGCAGGTAATGATGCATGATAATTAACTCAGGTGCATCTTTTTATATGACTTCCAATAAAGATTGGTTTTCTAAATATGAGGAATTTAATGGAGGTAAGGTTTACTTGGGTGATGGTTCACATTTAGATATTGTTGGTCATGGTAAAGTTAGAATAAGGTTTCCTAATGGCAAAATTAAAAGGATTAGCGATGTGCTACATATCCTTGGATTAAAACAAAATTTATTATCTGTGAGCAAACTAATAGATGCAGGTGTGTAGGTAGTCTTTTCTGATGCAGGATGTAAGATGATTAAGGGTACTATGGTGATTGCTAGAGGTGTTAGGTTTGACACTTTGTATATGTTAGAGGCATACATTATTGAGTGTGGTAGCACTTATGTGAAAAGTATATCTATGGATACTTAGTTGGAAGATTTGAGGTTTTCACCTTCAGCGGATAGACATGGATTTTGGGTACCTAAGGGCGCTCTTTCCTCTTAAGCAAAGTTACCTGCAGAGAAGACTATGTTATGACACCAAAGACTTGGCCACATTGGAGAAAAGGGTCTAAGGACCTTAAAAAATAAAAAACTTGTTGAAGATTTGAATGATTGTAATCTTGACTTTGATTTTTGTGAGCATTGCATTTATGGAAAACAAAACCACTTTCAGTTTTACTGGAGTTCTAATAAATCTTGTGGTGTTTTGGATCTTATTCATTATGATATGTTTGGTCCTATAGATGTTCCTTCCATTGGAAAATCCACATATTATGTTTCATTTATTGATGATTTTAGTAGAAGGACACGGGTATACTTTCTAAAGAGTAAATTTGAAGTTTTCCAGTCGTTTTAACAAATTTAAAGAAATGGTTGAATTGCAGACTATAAAGAAAATTAAATGTTTGAGGACTGATAATGGCTGTGAATTTTTCTCTAATGATTTTGATAGATTGTGTAAAGATTGTGGCATTAACAGACATAAGATAACTCTGTGTTCTCCACTGTAGAATGGAGTCACAGAAAGAATGAACAAGACATTGATGGAGAAGGCTAGGAGTATGCTAAGTGGTGCTGGTCTAGAATAAAAGTTTTGGGCTGAAGTTGTTGCCACTACTTGCTACCTGATTAACATGTCTCCTACACCATCTCTTGTTGATAAAACACTTATGGAAGCATGGTCAAGTCACAAGCCTTCATTGAGACATCTTAGAGTTTTTGGTTGTGAGGCATATACACATGTGCCAAAGGAGAAGCGAACAAAGTTGGAGAACAAGGCCGTGAAATGTATCTTCATCGGTTATGGTTATGGTTATGGTTATGGTTATGGTTATGGTTATGGTTATGGTTATGGTTATGGTGTGAAAGGATACAAACTTTGGAACCCTGTTGCACAAAAGGTAATTCATAGTAGAAGTGTTATTTCTATATAAATTAAGTCTCCTTCTATTACATTGCAGCCAAAATAGACTAAATAGGAAGATGTGATTCAATTCCCTTCTACCCCTAAAAGAATGGAATCGAGACCACTTGATAGGAAAGAAGTTGAGGAGAGCTCATCTAGCTTTGAATCTTCAGAAGAGGAGGAAGAACCTCCAACTCAGCTTGTTCGAAGGTCTACAAGACATAAACAACCACCTGAAAGGTATTCAATTGATGATTGGAGATGTATATTTGCTTTGAATACTAATGTGGATGAAACTAGATTTGTAGAAGAGGCATTAGGTATGAATGATGTAGAATCCTGGAAGATTACTATGGAAGAAGAAACAACAACTTTGAAAAAGAATGA